>NC_053497.1:177367104-177514604 GCF_905171775.1 Rana temporaria | reverse complement strand
ACGCTAAGAGAACTGCGAGCCAATTAGAGCCTATGGCTCTAATCAGGTGCTTCCAAAAAATACCCCGCCGCGGTAACTTAGGTGCCCTACGCCCGAAAAGGGGGCAGACACCTGAATAGAGGGTGGCAGCAGCGACCATAAATAGAGTCATGCAATGCATGAATCAATCTGTAGTGATAGAGGGATGGCAGGAGTGACGGAGCGTCCCTTATGGACGCTCCGTCACTGCCCAGACAGCCGTCCAGGTGGCACAGAACCCCGATCACCTGACCTCACCCAAATAAGTGGGCTCTCCCAGCAGGCCAAGGGACCCAAGAAGATCCAAGGCCATTTGCTGAGATACCCCATCTATTCCTAATCTGTCCTCACAACGCCCTTTACTTATCTAATGTCACCAGATACCCGGCCACCTAGTGGCAGAACAGAGAAGTGCAGCAACTCCAGAATTAGATTGGAATCAATTGATCAAGGCAACTATACCTGGCAAGCTCAATTCACTAGCAACCCCGCCTAAACATCAGGGTGCTACACTTGCTATTGTGTCACGGGAACAGGAAGTGGCTAAAATCTCTCTAAAGGGGTCACCCAGGGAAAAAAAAAAAGTTACTTTTCTCCTATTTAATTACAGTCAGGCTTTAAATCATCCCCGGCAGAGAAAAGTCAACTCAATTGCAATATCTAGGAAGCTCAAAAAATAAAAATAAAAGTCGCCAAGTGTCACGTGAAAAGTACAGAGATAAAACGATTCAGCAAGCAGATGTTTGGCGTGTGTTCCGCTGCCAGGAACACGCTGTAATGACAGCCGAGTATTCATCTAGAAAGACTTGCAATATACCTAACCGAGTTCAAAACATCTCCTTTCAAAGACGGCGGAGTGGGTAGATGTTTCAAAATAATGGATTTTTGGCAGCTGTTTTTATTTGCGTTTAAATCTCCGAGTTCAGAAAAAAAAAAAAAAAAACGCATAAATAGGGAATGTGGAAATAGTGCGATTGATGCTATTCCACGGCAATGAGGGACGACTGCGTCTGTAATCACTGCTGAATTCGCTACTTTTTTTGTTCTTTTTATATATATATTTTTTTTTTTTCTGCTTTGTTGTTGACAAACAGGAGATCTCTTTAAAGGGGAACTCCTACTGCGGTCCCCATGACACAGACAGCAAAATGGCACTAAAATAGCAAATATTTATTTAGGATTCTTTTAAAAATAAACACAAATACACACATATATATATATATATATATATATATATATATATATATATATATATATATATATATATATATATATATATATATATATATATATATAAAAAATACATTTTAAGTATTGGTATAGGTAAATATTTTTTAATTATCTATTTTATATATATATATATATATATATATATATATATATATATATATATATATATATATATATATATATATATATATATATATATATATACACACACACAGACAGTAAAATATTAAATACATTTTAAGTATCGGTAAATATTTTTTAATTATGTATTTTTTATATAAATATTTCTGATTATTATAATTATGTATTGTATTTTATTATATAATATATATATATATATTTGAATACATTGACAAGTATTGGTATAAATAAATATTTCTGTACATATATATAAAAATGAAATTCAATAGATAATTAAAAAATATTTTCCTATACCAATACTTAAAATATATATATATATATATATATATATATATATATATATATATATATATATATATATATATGTGTGTGTGTTTAAATGTGTATATATATATATATATATATATATATATAGAGAGAAATATTTATCTATATGAATACTTAAAATGTATTCAGTAATATATCTAGATATATATCTATATATCAATACGAATACTTAAAATGTATTCAATCTTATATATATATATATATATATATATATATATATACATATATATATATATATATATATATATATATATATATATATATATATATATATATATATATATACACACACACACACATGCAGTAGAATATTAAATACATTTTAAGTATTGGTATAGGTAAATATTTTTTTATATAAATATTTCAGATTATTATAGTTCTAAAAAAAAAAATAGATATACAAATAATAATAAAAAAATATACAAAAAAAAATAATATATATAAATATATATATATATATATATATAAATATATATATATATATATATATATATATATATATATATATATATATATATATATATATATATATAAAATATATACAAATAAAATATAAATAAAAACTAACATAAAATAAAATACAATGGGCCAGATTCATAGAGATCCGCGGCGGCGTAACGTATCGTCTTTACGTTACACCGCCGCAAGTTTTCCGCGCAAGTGCCTGATTCACCAAGCACTTGCGCGTAAACTTACGGCGGTGTAACGTAAAGCCGTCCGGTGCAAGCCCGCCTAATTGAAATGGGGCGTGTACCATTTAAATTAGGCACGTTCCCGCGCCGAACATTCTGCGTATGCTCCGTTAGGAAGTTTTCCGCCGTGCTTTGCACGAAATGACGGCGCCCCAACGTGTTTTTTGAACGGCGACGTGAGTAACGTACTTTCGTATTCACGGACGTCTTACGCAAAAAAAAAAAAAATTTGAAATTACACACGGGAACGACGGCCATACTTTAACATGGGCTGTCTATTGTTACACCACCTCAATAGCAGCCGTAACTTTGCGACGCGAAAAGACGACTAACGACGACGTAACGAACGCGTGTACCTTCGTGGATCGCCGTAAAAGCTAATTTGCATACCCCACCCAGCGGCCGCCAAAGTATTGCATCCTAAGATCCGAAGGCGTACGAAGCCGTAAGCCTGTCGGATCTTAGCCAAATGCCGTCGTATCTTGTTTGTGAATTACAAATAAAGATACGACGCGGCAAATTTGAAAGTACGCCGGAGTATCAGCAGATACTCCGGCGTACTTCTTCTCTGAATCTGGCCCAATGTTTGGGGTTTTTAAGTAATTTTAGAGCCCAAAAAATTGCATATTTTTACTTGTAGATGAGAAGTATCAGAATTGGCTCGGGGGGCTCAAGTGGTTAAAATATTTTCTAGTCCATTCCATGAAAGCTTCATTTTTTTTTAAAAACTTTATTTTACGATCGATAATCTGGAACCTTTCAGACCCGGGTCTAACCCTCAGAACAAAGCATCTGGCCGATCATCCATTGTTGACAAAGTTAAGACGCAATCATTAGCTCTGTTTGCCCGTCACCACGAGTTGCGAAAATCCTGGCGGCAGCTGCGCCCTTCGCAATCTGATAAAACGGCTGCCGTGGAATGAGAAGGAATTGGCGCATCTGTTAGCCGTGATTGCTTAGTACACTTTTACAAGCCGTCTCCCCCCCCCGCCCCCATGTCATCGATCGGAAAGTGTACCCAGGATGGATCGGGACTTCCAGCGTTTCCCTCCGGCCCGCGCCGCGTATCCTAATGTAATTATTGTCTCTAAACAGGTTTTGATTTTGTGATATGACTTAATGAGAACTAGATTAAGAATTAATTGTACAAATAAAAACAGCTTGTTGGAAGCCTTGGGTGATGGTTGTGGGATGGCAATCAGATGCCTGTTCTTGTTTGACAATCTTCGTAGCGGGGGATGGGATGAGTGACGAGTGCCGTGCCTTCCTTTCTTACGTGTATAACTCTATTCTCTATCATTGCATACATTAGCGCTTCTATGGAGTTTGCGTATGTTGCAGTGGTGGCTGGTGCTCAAAATTTGGTGGGGCGCAAACAAACTGAAAAAAACATCAATTGCAGCCACTGTGCCCATCAAATGCAGCCACTGTGCCCGTAAATTGCCGCCACTGTGCCCATCAAAGGCAGCCACTGTGCCCGTAAATTGCCGCCACTGTGCCCATCAAACGCAGCCACTGTGCCCGTAAATTGCCGCCACTGTGCCCGTAAATTGCCGCCACTGTGCCCGTAAATTGCCGCCACTGTGCCCATCAAACGCAGCCACTGTGCCTGTAAATTGCCGCCACTGTGCCTGTAAATGGCAGCCACTGTGCCCGTCAGAGGCAGCCACTGTGCCATCAAACGCAGCTACTGTACCCATCAATTGCTGCCAGTGTGCCCATCAATTGCTGCCAGTGTGCCCATCAATTGCTGCCTGTGTGCCCATCAATTGTCCTCTCTTCCCGTCCTCTGACATGATTGTAAGCCTGTCGTTTCAGCCAATCAGGTGACAGGTAACAGACCCGAGCACCTGATTGGCTGAGAGGCGGTTCAGTGTAAGCAAGTATTCATTCACTTACCTAACACAACGCTGAGTGAACTGCGAGTGCCCAGCATGAGTAAAGTCGGAAGAACTGGGGGGGGGGGGCCTGGACAGCACTGGGTGCCGGATTGAGCATCAGTGTTTAAATAGAGAATATTAATTTTCTGTTGTAACACCCGGGTGTGCTCCTGGCGCCATGCTCAGCATGTGGGGGGGTGGTAGGGGATAGAGCATGGGGGTGGTGGCCATAGATAGAGCATGGGGGTGGTGGTCGTGGATAGGACATGGGGGTGGTGGTCATGGATAGAGCATGGGGGGTGGCGGTCATGGATAGAGCATGGGGGGTGGCAGTCATGGATAGAGCATGGGGGGGGTGGTCATGGATAGAGCATGGGGGGGGTGGTCATGGATAGAGCATGGGGGTGGCGGTTGTGTATAGAGCATGGGGGTGGTGGTCGTAAATGGAGAATGGGGATGGTGGTCGTGGATAGAGCATGGGGGGGTGGTGGCCGTGGATAGAGCATGGGGAGTGGTGGTCATGGATAGAGCATGGGGGGTGGCGGTCATGGATAGAGCATGGGGGTGGTGGCCGTGGATAGAGCATGGGGGGTGGTGGTCGTGGATAGAGCATGGGGGTGGTGGCCATAGATAGAGCATGGGGGTGGTGGTCGTGGATAGGACATGGGGGTGGTGGTCATGGATAGAGCATGGGGGGTGGCGGTCATGGATAGAGCATGGGGGGTGGCGGTCATGGATAGAGCATGGGGGGGTGGTCATGGATAGAGCATGGGGGGTGGTGGTCATGGATAGAGCATGGGGGGTGGCGGTCATGGATAGAGCATGGGGGGGTGGTCATGGATAGAGCATGGGGGGTGGTGGTCAGTGGCGGCCCGTCCATAGGGGGCGCCCGGGCGCCGCCCCCCCTCCCCAGTCAGAAGAAAAAAAAAAAAAATTATTTAAACCTGTGCCTTTAAAAAAAAAAAAAAATCCTAAAAAGGTCCTTATGTGCACTGTGTCCGCGCGCCGGGCGCCGGGGACAGTCCGGTAGGAGTAGCGCCACGTCTGTGCAATCACGGGATTGCAGACGTGGCGCTACATTGGCAGCCAAAATATGCCATTGTGGCGCTTCCCAGCGCGCCATATGCTTCCGGCGCGATGGACAGTAGTATTGTCATTGGCGGGCGGGTGCATACACTTTCTATGTGCACCCGCCCGTCTCTGTGCTAGTTCCGACGTCACTGGACAAACAGGAAGTGACGTCGGCACTATCCAGCTCAGTGCGCCCGTTCGTGGAACAGGTAAGCTGCATTCCATGTCTTCCCCTCACCCCAGTTTGTACTGTTCTGTGCTTCGGCGGCAGCAGCAACAGCATCGGCGGCCGGCACACCCCCCCACCCGCTTATTGAGACTTCAACATGCCGTCAGGAAGCACCACCCCCCCTCCCGCTGGTTGAAAACTTTTTTTAAATGTCTGCCGTCAGGAAGCACCCCCTATTATTGTTTTTTTTTAAAATGCACATTCACTGCCTGATCCCCACCCATCCACCTCGGAGCCTTTTATTGTAGTTAGACTGCTGGGACTTTTAGTTCTCCATCTTCTCCTGGGGCTAATGGAGAAGATGGAGATTGGAGAACTACAAGTCCCAGCAGGTTATACATACAATAAGGCTCTGAGGTGGATGGCATGCACCTGAGCCCAGGAGAAGATGGGGAACTACAAGTCCCAGCAGGTTATAATATAAGGCTCCTAGGTGGATGGGTGTCTTATATTATAACCTGCTGGGACTTGTAGTTCCCCATCTTCTCCTGGGCTCAGGTGCATGCCATCCACACCCATCCACCTCAGAGCCTTATTGTATGTATAACCTGCTGGGACTTGTAGTTCATCTTCTCCTGGGGCTCAGGTGCATGCAATCCACCATCTATGGGACTACAAGTCCCAGCAGTGAGAAAAACTGGACAAAGATGGTGGATTGCATGCACCTGAGCCCCAGGAGACGATGGAGAACTACAAGTCCCAGCAGGTTATAATATAAAGCTCCGAGGTGGATGGATGACTGGACAGTGACACAGTGGGGACAATTGGCACAGCGGCATGAATGGGCACAGTGGTGACAATTGGCACAGTGGCTGCGTTTGGCATGGCACAGTGGTGACAATTGATGGCACAGTGACCACAATTGATGGCATGGAACAGTGGCTGCATTTGATGGCATAGCACAGTGGCTGCAATTCATGGCATGGCACAGTGGTGACAATTGATGGCACAGTGGCTGCAATTCATGGCATGGCACAGTGGTGACAATTGATGGCACAGTGACCACAATTGATGGCATGGAACAGTGGCTGCATTTGATGGCATGGCACAGTGGCTGCATTTCATGGCATGGCACAGTGGTGACAATTGATGGCACAGTGACCACAATTGATGGCATGGCACAGTGGCTGCATTTGATGGCATGGTACAGTGGTGACAATTGATGGCACAGTGGCTGCGTTTGATGGCATGGTACAGTGGTGACAATTGATGGCACAGTGGCTGCGTTTGATGACATGGCACAGTGGCTGCGTTTGATGGCATGGCACAGTGGTGCGAATTTTTTTTTTTCTTTGTTTGCGCCCCCCCAAAAATTTTGAGCACCAGCCGCCACTGGTGGTGGTCATGGATAGAGCATGGGGGTGGCGGTTGTGTATAGAGCATGGGGGTGGTGGTCGTAAATAGAGAATGGGGATGGTGGTCGTGGATAGAGCATGGGGGGGTGGTGGCCGTGGATAGAGCATGGGGGGTGGTGGTCATGGATAGAGCATGGGGGGTGGCGGTCATGGATAGAGCATGGGGGTGGTGGCCGTGGATAGAGCATGGGGGGTGGTGGCCGTGGATAGAGCATGGGGGGTGGTGGTCATGGATAGAGCATGGGGGTGGTGGCTGTGGATAGAGCATGGGGGTAGTGACCATGGATAGAGCATAGGGGTGGCGGTCGTGGATAGAGCATGTGGGTGGCGGTCGTGGATAGAGCTGGGGGTGGTGGTCGTGGATAGAGCATGGGGGGTGGTGGCCGTGGATAGATCATGGGGGTGGTGGTCGTGAATAGAAAATGGGGATGGTGGTCGTGGATAGAGCATGGGGTGTGGTGGTCGTGGATAGAGCATGGGGGGTGGTGGCCATGGATAGAGCATGGGGGGTGGTGGCCATGGATAGAGCATGGGGGGGGGTGGCCATGGATAGAGCATGGGGGTGGTGGTCGTAGATAGAGAATGGGGGTGGTGGTCGTAGATAGAGCACAGGGGTGGTGGTCGTGAATAGAGCATGGGGGTGGCGGTCACGGATAGAGCTGGGGGGTGGTGGTCGTGGATAGTGCATGGGGTGTGGTGGCCGTGGATAGAGCATGGGGGTGGTGGCCATGTATTGAGGGGGTGGCGCTCCGGTGCCCCTCATGGGCGGGCCGCCACTGGTGATATTCATCCTCCTGACTGCATTTCTTTTTTTTTTTTAACAATTTCAGCACCCAGACTGTGGACAGCTCCCTCTACCCAAGGAACGTAACGTACTCGGAAGACCTGTCAGCTCTGACCTTCAGAGTCATTCTCAATGCAGCTAAACAGGTAAAAAGAAATATAAACCCGACTGCAAAAAATATCCAATAAATTCATCTTCAAATGATTGCCCAAGAAGTTATAGGAACATGGAATTTCATTCTCGCTGGGAGGCTGTCATACGACGTCCTGAGCTTTAAGTGGAGACATCTGAATCATGGGTGCCGCCTCAGGCATCATTCAGATATCATTATTTTTTTCCAGCAGGCGATTCCCTGCAAAGTAAAAGCTATCCTAGCGGCTGTTTAGCTGCTTGATTGCTTTTACAGGCGTCGCCCCCCCCCTCCCGTCGCCCTCCGGTTCTTCTCTGGTCTAGCCCCTGCGATTGGCAAACCGGAGAATGAAACCGCAGATGGCGGCGGTTTACCATAGAGCTGGCCATAGACCAGATGATCCCCAACCAGCTCTATGACCCTCAGAGGCCGGAAGCAACTTCATGACGTCACTTCCGGCGTCGGCAGATGTAAACACTGCCGTTTTTTCCCGGAAATACTTGTTAATACTCCATTCCTGAGTGTTTCAGAACCTTTCCGGAGGGTTTTCAGCCGAGCTGTCCCCGAGTATTTCCAAGGCTCTACGGCGCCCCCCCCCACCTCTGGCCACATGAGGTATTGCATGCCATAGAAGTCAATGAAGTTGATATGTGAGTGCTTTGGATTACAAACATTCTCCTGGAATTGATAGTGGGGTAGATTCAGGTAGAAATTGCATCTGCGTAACCATAGTTACGCAGCGCAATTGCTTACTTGCGCCGGAGTCTCGAATGCTCCTGATTCAGGAACCTCGATACGCCGACTGCAGCCTAAGATATGACTGGCATAAGGCTCCTTATGCCGTCGTATCGTAGGCTGCATTCTTACGATGGCCGCTAGGGGGCGTTCCCGTAGTGGTCAGCGTATAGTATGCAAATTGCATACTAACGCCGATTCACAACCCTACGCGAGCCCTGCGTACGCAGTTTACGTCGTTTCCGTTCGTCGGGTTCCGCGTAAGGCTGCTCCTGCTATTAGCAGGGGCAGCCAATGCTACGTATACCCGTCGTTCCCGCGTCGCGAATTTAAAATTTAACGTCGTTTGCGTAAGTGAATCGTGAATGGCGCTGGACGCCATTTACGTTCACTTTGAAGCAAATGACGTCCTTGCGACGTCATTTGCCGCAATGCACGTCGGGAAAGTTTCCTGACGGAGCATGCGCACTACGTTCGGCGCGGGAACGCGCCTAATTTAAATGATCCACGCCCCCAACAGGATCATTTAAATTACGCGCCCTTACGCCGGGCATTTTTAAGGAGTGCCCGCGCAAATTACGTAGCTACTGCTTCGTGAATGAAGCGTAGCGCAGATAATTTGCGTAGGCGCAGGGTAAGAAGTGCGCAGCGGTACCTGAATCTACCCCAATGTTCGTAATCTGAGGTTCCACTGTATAATGTTTGGAGGTTCTGAGTAATTTTCTAGCAAAAAAAAAAAAAAACACAGATTTTTACATATATGAGAGAAATGTCAGAATTGGCCCGGGTGGCATGTGGTTGGGGGGTGAGGGGGGCAGATCCTAATAGTGAAAATTACTTTGCAGTCGATGGACCATCAGCTGGTGTAATCATGCAAAAGAAAGTAACAGATGTATACATCCGATTTCAACGAACAGCGCCTCCCTTTGGGTATTTAGTGCGGAGCAGGTGGATTAAGGTACTTCTATCCAGCAAATTAAGAAGATTTCCCCTGATTCAATGCGAAATACTGAAAATGGACGGGCACCAAAAAAAAAAACCCACAGCAGCATAATTGATGTGGTTGGTTCTGCGGTTCTGCCTGAAAATGATGTCGGTCATTCTTTCTAACCAATGGAATGCCGCCGCTCGCTCAGCCATTCCTCAATAATCATTTACATGTTCTACCGAAGACTTAGCGGGAATGAAGACATGGCAGTGAGTGTATATTAATGTAAACAAGGCATTTCCCCCGTTCTTCCTAGTGACAAGGACACTGATCACAGCTCCCTGTAATCGGGAGCGGTGATCAGTGTCGTGTCACACGCAGCCCATCCCCCTAAAGTTAGAATCACTCCCTATGACACACTTAACCCCTTCCCCGCCCCCTACTGGTTAACCCCTTCCCTGCCAGTCACATTTACACAGTAATAAGTGCATTTTTATAGCACAGATCGCTGTATAAATGTGAATGGTCCCAAAATGGCGCCAAAAGTGTCCGCCATAATGTCGCAGTCACAATAAAAATCGCTGATCATCGGCATTACTAGTAAAAAAAAAAAAATATTAACCACTTAAGGACGGCCTCCTGCACATATACGTCGGCAAAATGGCACGGCTGGGCATATGCACGTACAGGTACGTGCTGTGCTGTTGTCCAGCCTTGGGTCACGGGCGCGCGCCCGCAACCCGGTCCGAAGCTCCGTAACCGGGAACGCAGGACCCGATCGCCGCTGGAGTCCCGCGATCGGTCCCCGGAGCTGAAGAACGGGGAGAGCTGTGTGTAAACACGGCTTCCCGTGCTTCACTGTGGCGGCTGCATCGATCGTGTGATCAATTTTATATGGATACACAATCGATGACGTCACACCTACAGCCACACCCCCCTACAGTTGTAAACACACATGAGGTCACACATAACCCCATCAGCGCCCCCCCTGTGGTTAACTCCCAAACTGCAACTGTCATTTCCACAATAAACCATGCATTTTAAATGCATTTTTTCCTGTGAAAATGACAATGGTCCCGAAAATGTGTCAAAATTGTCCGAAGTGTCCGCCATAATGTCGCAGTCACGAAAAAAATCGCTGATCGCCGCCATTAGTAGTAAAAAAAAAAACAATTTATAAAAATGCAATAAAACTATCCCCTATTTTGTAAACGCTATAAATTTTGCGCAAACCAACCGATAAACGCTTATTGCGATTTTTTTTACCAAAAATGTGTAGAAGAATACGTATCGGCTTAAACTGAGGAAAAATAATGTTTTTTATATATTTTTGGGGGATATTTATTATAGCAAAAAGTAAAAAATATTGAATTTTTTCAAAATTGTCGCTATATTTTTGTTTATAGCGCAAAAAATAAAAACCGCAGAGGTGATCAAATACCACCAAAGGAAAGATCTATTTGTGGGAAAAAAAGGACGCCAATTTTATTTGGGAGCTACGTCGCACGACCGCGCAATTGTCTGTTAAAGCGACGCAGTGCCGAATCGCAAAACCTGCCCGGGTTCTTTAGCTGCATTTTGGTCCGAGTCTTAAGTGGTTAAAAAAAATGCAATAAAACTATCCCCTATTTTGTACACACTATAACTTTTGCGCAAACCTATTGTAGCGCCCTGCTCCTGTTGAGTGAGGCGCTATTTTGTAAATTTAGTTACCTGAGTTGTAGTTTAGCTCAGAGGATTATACCAAATTGTGGGTTCTAGTCCAGCTGTGTTGCACATGTTCCCCTTGCCTGCAGGTGTCGCTGTCACCGGGAGTCAAAGTTGGAACTGCAATAGGCTTGGTGCATTGGGTGCCTTCTTCCCAGAAGAAGCCCAGTGGGTGTGGTCAACACGCTGTGCATTCTGGGGGAGGGTAGTTAAGGGACAGACAGACAGACGATGTTGGCACTCCAGCCGATGTTTCCATCGGCTGTTGGGTGCGGCCACCACCATTGTAGGTGTTCGCTGTGGCTGATTTTATTTTTACAATAAAGCAATATTTTTTGGGAGTGCGGCTGTCCAGACACCCCCCTTCATTTTTGCCTGTAAGGGAACCCGGCAGCGGAGCCTTGCAGCTTCACAACCAGGACCCTACTGCGCGAAGTGCGCTGCGCTCTCTTACTGCCCCGGCAACAGGGGAAGGAGGAGGGAGGAGGAGGGGGGGGGGTGGTAAACACCCCCGCTGCTGTAATTCAGATGCCCGGCAAGGGGCTGGACACCTGATCAGGGGGCGAACATAGATAGATTCATGCAATGCATGAATCTATCTATTGGTGATAGAGCGGTGCAGGAGAAAGGGGGCGGCGCTCCTGCGCCCTCTATGGACGCACCACCACTGCTCTTAGCACTTTCAAAGGTTCTAACCCTTCCTACAAAGTACCACTCTAAAATATGGCCTTTCATTTGGAGATAAGTAGACATTTCAGTTCTTTTATTCCCTTGGGCATCAATCTAACCGCGTGTGCGCCTACAGCCGAATCTCCCCAAAAGATGTATTCATTCAGCTAGTGATTCATTCCAGTAAAATACAAATTTTATTTAATTTGATATCTGCCCTGAATTTCTTTTCCAAGATAAAAGAACGTCTATTGTAAAAAAAAAAAAAAAGACAAAACCAAAAACATAAAAAATCCCAGTAATTACCCAATTGGAACTGTTAGCTTCACCCAATTTCAGTATTTAAATCTGCTTCTCCGTCTCTCGCCTCGTAACCGGCTTTGTCCTGTAATTGCGGCTCCATTCCCCCCAGGCTGATTGTAAAGATAATAATCTTTCTGACAAGTATCTTGGCCAACTACCTGGAGCAGAGGGTCGGCCGGTGGGGTCAGGATTATTACGAAGCCCACTGCGCCAGGAGCCCACTTAAAGCGGGATATCATCGGAATACGAGTAGCTTTGGAAATGCAAAGTGATTGCACTGTAATTTATCCGAGAGGCGCCAAAAAGTGAATCAAATCAGTCTAAAGCACGTAGGATTCTACTCGAAGCTTCTGTGACTTACAATTCATGGGCCAATCAGCCTGTAGAGACTACTCGATGATACATCGTTTTGGAAAGTAGAGGGTAGAAAATGCAATAAGGTGGGGTGTGAATTAAAAGTAATGCCGGGCTAAAATGCTCTAAAACACTGATCTACAAAAATAATATTCAATGTGAAAATAAAATAAAAAAATATAATAAAATAAAAAAGGTAGTCCCAAAAAGGTTGATTAGTAGCACAAAAAGCAAAGCCAGTGATATAAAATGTCCCAAAAAGAAAGTGAGTGAGTGAAGAATATCCTAGGTCAGCGATGGCGAACCTTGGCAGAGAAGGGCCTTAGTCAGGGAGGTGACCAAGAACCCCGATTGGTCTCCTCTCCCTAAGAGGACGTGGATCTCTGGGGCAGATTCACATAGCTTGGGCGCAGTGTAACGTAACCCGTTTACGTTACACCGCCGCAAGTTTTCCGATTTAGTGCCCGATCCACAAAGCATTTGCGGCGGTGTATCGTAAACACGTCCGGCGCAAGGCGGCCCAATTCAAATGGGGCGGGTACCATTTAAATTAGGCGCTCTCCCGCGCCGGACGTACTGCGCATGCTCCCGTCGCAAATTTCCCGACGTGCTTTGCGCGAAATTACGACCCGCCGACGTTTTGTGAATCGCGACGTGATCAAATGACTTACGCCGGGAAAAAGAAAAAATTGAAAAAAAATTCAAAAGCGACGCGGGAAAGACGGGCATACTTTAACATGGTGGAGTACTTTTCCACCATATTAAAGGTGCACTATCTTTGCGACGGAAATCTAACACTTGCGACGCCGTAACGACGGGAAAAATCTTCGTGGATCGCCGTAACTCCTAATTTGCATACCCGACGCTGGTTTACGACGCAAACTCCCCCCAGCGGCGGCCGCGGTATTGCATCCTAAGATCCGGCATTGTAAGTCCATTACACCTGTCGGATCTTCTGCCTATCTATGCGTAACTGATTCTATGAATCAGTCGCATAGCTACTCTGAAAGATACGACGGAGTATCTGAGATACTCCGTCGTATCTCTTTTGTGAATCTGGCCCTCTGTGTTTACACACAGAGATCCACGTCCCTGGCTCTGTGACTGCCGATTGCGGGTGCCTGGCAGACATCGTGGCCAGAGTAACGCGGCGGTCACACACGCGCGCGCGGCCCCGCCAGGGGCCGTATATTGACAGCCTCCCGGCATTTTAGAGCCACCTTGTGGCCCTAAATAGTCGATGGCCGGATGGGAAGTGGTTAAATGACTGGCATATTATTGAAAAAACGTAAATGTAAGGGGACCCCTATTGGGCGGGGCCAATGGGCTTGAGCCCAGTCAAGCCCAATGGTAAGTCCGGCCCTGGGTGTATGGTTGGGTGTGCGCCGGTGTGTGTTATGGGCAAAGACAATGAAGCAGTAGCTGCCACTGGTCAAAGTAATTACCGTGTATACTCGAGTATAAGCCGAGTTTTTCAGCACATTTTTTTGTGCTAAAATGCCCCACTCGGCTTATAGTCGAGTCACCTTTTTGCGCCTGATCTCCGGGAATTTGGGGACCCGGTACCGGCCGGACGTAGGTCCCCTGAACCCCAAACTTGGCACACATGTAGCCCCACTCTTCCTCTACAAGTGTGTTGTCCGAGGACCTACGGCCCGGAGAGCACCGATTTTTCAAAGCCGCGTACCCCTTCCATAGAATCCCATTTTAAACGGTCGTTTCTCCGGTGACTTTGGGAACCCGGAACTTGGGTTCCTCTACAACAGTGGTTCTCAACCTGGGGGTCGGGACCCCCTCGGGGGTCAAATGGCAATTTGCCAGGGGTCACCGAATCCTTGGCTGTTCCTGAAGCCCGCACCACTCTCCCAGCCTTTTTGCGGATGCCCAGCCGGGCTGTCCCTGGAGCCCGTGGCCACCCACTCAGCCTTTTCGCAGCCGCCCATTCAGTTCACGGCATGGGTGGGGGACAGAGACTAGAGGTCAGCTGACTGGTGAGGAATGTGAAGTGGCAGGGGCTGTGGAGACCCTATCTCCTGATTACGACATAGGAACAAAGAATAAGAGAAAGAACAAGAAAGACAGCTAGAGAGAGGGATGGGGAAAAAAATGAGGATAGAAAGAGATAAAAGGGAAAGAAAGGAGAACAAAAAAAGAATGGTACATCCCAAAATGTACCATAAGGGGTTTTACTGTATGAGTGGAAGGGACTCGGAGAACGCTAAATGTCCATGGTTTAGGGGCGCAAATTACTTGTCTTGGGTGCCGACAACCCATGCTCCGAAAATAATTTTCCTGTTGGGGGTCCCCACAACAAGGGAAATTTTATTAAGGGGTCACGGCACTAGTAAGGTTGAGAACCACTGCTCTACAAGCATGCAAAGTTTGCTGTCTGGGGGACCTACAGCCAGGTAGCACCGATTTTTTTCAAAGCCAGACAGCCCTTCTATATACTCCCATGTTAAACGTCAGTCTAGTCATGGACACAGGGAGGCATGGGCACAGTGAGGCATGAGCACAGTAACACATGGGCCCAGTGAGGCATGGGCCCAGTGAGACATGGGCCCAGTGAGGCATGGGCACAGTGAGGCATGGGCATACCTCCCAACATTTAAAAAGTCCACTGCAGGACAGTTGTTGAGCAGAGGGGGGGGTCGCGAATTTAAGTTGATGAGCGGGGGGGGGGGGTGGCTGCCTCTAACCTGTGGACACAATCAGTCATCGTCGCGCCGCTACGGTTCCTCCTCCAGCAGTACTGCCCATTCAGCTCCGCCTGCCTCCTCCTTCAGCTCCGCCCGCCTTCTCCTTCAGCTCCGCCCGCCTCCTCCTTCAGCCCCGCCCGCCTCCTCCTTCAGCTTCGCCCGCCTTCTCCTTCAGCTCCGCCCGCCTTCTCCTTCAGCTCCGCCCGCCTTCTCCTTTAGCTCCGCCCGTCTTCTCCTTCAGCTCTGCCCGCCTCCTCCTTCAGTACTGCCCATTCAGCTCCGCCCAGTTCCTCCTTCATCTCTGCCCGCCTTCTCCTTCAGCTCCGCCCGCCTCCTCATTCAGTACTGCCCATTCAGCTCTGCCCGGCTCCTCCTCCAGCTCCACCCGCCTTCTCCTTCAGCTCTGCCCGTCTCCTCCTTCAGTGCTGCCCATTCAGCTCCGCTCGCTTGAGCGGGGGTTGCTTGCAGTTCTTGAGCTCGGATCATCAGTGTGCGAAATTTAACCCTTTTGCGGGACTGCGGGAATATGCAGTCAGTGCGGGAAAATCCCGCAGAATCTGTGCTTGTTGGGAGGTATGGCATGGGCACAGTGAGGCATGGACACAGTGAGGCATGGGCACAGTGAGGCATGGGCATGATGAGGCATGGGCACAGTGAGGCACAGTGAGGCATGGACACAGTGAGGCACAGTGAGGCATGCAGACGGACACCCTAGGCTTATACTCGAGTCAATACGTTTTCCCATTTTTTTTGTGGTAAAATTAGGTGCCTTGACTTATATTCGGGTCGGTTTATACTCGAGTATTTACGGTACATATTTGTTACTATGGATTGGTCAGCAAGTGTAACATATCCCCGCTCCGTCAAAAAGCTAAAAAAAAAAAAAAAAAAATGTTGCTGGTATTAAAAAATAATACGGTGTAATGTTGAAATGAATTTTTCTGTAGCAAAGAAACGAAAAATTTGCTGAGGCGGACATTCCCTTATTTGAGTATCTGGATTCGCTGCTAAACATCCCATCGTTGAACGGGAACCTCAGCCGGTTTTGTGGCTCGGATACCGCTGACATAACCCAACCGTCTCCAACACCAACCGCCGGCAAAACAATCTGCGATAAAGTAGGAGAAGTCAATATGTTCCCTTAATATCCGACTCCCAGGCTCTGGAGGGGGGGGGGGGAGGGGAAGGACAGAGGTACAATATAAATATTTCATAGAAGGTCTCGGCAATGATTGCTTTTTAAGATTACAGTTCACAGTTAGCTCACAAAAGTTTTAAAAGGAAGCCAACGGAGGGAGAGAAAATGATATCCGCAGTATTTAAATCATTGCAAGCGGCCTGCTTAGAATATGAGTTTTAAAATAGTTCATGTGTGAGGTCGGAGATATTTCATCGCGGGTCTGAAATCCTTTCTTTTGTCGGAGACGGCTTTTTGCTCAGGCCGACGCTTTTTTTTTCCCCTGAGGTTCGCGCCCCCGGTCTGGATAATACATCAATGCTTCTATTAAAATACAATAGAAAGTGCGTTCATGGGGGGTGGGGGGGATGGGCTGCCTGCGCGCAAGCGAGCCAAAGTTTAATTTAACGTCTCGCGGAAAGTTTTCTTTAAGTCTTTCATCAGCAGTGATCCTTCTTTAACCACTTAAGCCCCGGACCAATATGCTGCTAAATGCCCAAAGGCGTTTTTACAATTCGGCGCTGCATCGCTTTAACTGACAATTGCGCGGTCGTGCGACGTGGCTCCCAAACAAAATTGGCGTCCTTTTTTTTCCACAAATAGAGCTTTCTTTTGGTGGTATTTGATCACCTCTGCGGTTTTTATTTTTTGCTCTATAAACAAAAATAGAGCGACAATTTTGAAAAAAATGCAATATTTTTTACTTTTTGCTATAATAAATATCCCCCAAAAATATATAAAAAAACATTTTTTTCCTCAGTTTAGGCCGATACGTATTCTTCTACCTATTTTTGGTTAAAAAAAAAAAATCGCAATAAGCGTTTATCGGTTGGTTTGCGCAAAATTAATAGCGTTTACAAAATAGGGGATAGTTTTATTGCATTTTTATAATTTTTTTTTTTTTTTTACTACTTATGGCGGCGATCAGCGATTTTTTTCGTGACTGCAACATTATGGCGGACACTTTGGACAATTTTGACACATTTTTGGGACCATTGTCATTTTCACAGCAAAAAATGCATTTAAATTGCATTGTTTATTGTGAAAATGACAGTTGCAGTTTGGGAGTTAACCACAAGGGGGCGCTGAAGGAGTTTCGTTTCACGTAGTGTGTGTTTACAACTGTAGGGGGGGTGTGGCTGTAGGTCTGACGTCATCGATCGTGTCTCCCTATAAAAGGGATCACATGATCGATGCAGCCGCCACAGTGAAGAACGGGCTCTCCCCGTTCTTCAGCTCCGGGGACCGATCGCCGCACTCCAGCGGCGATCGGGTCCACGGGTCCCGCGGTCACGGAGCTTCGGACTGGGTCGCGGGCGCACGCCGTGCCATTCTGCCGACGTAAATGTGCAGGAGGCGGTCCTCAAGTGGTTAAGATTATGAGAGGCCTGGCCCCAAGCTATCTCTACTCTTGTTTCCATAAACGAACACTTGTCAGATCACTCAGATCTCCCGGCAGAGATCTCCTCTACATTTCGGTGCCCAAGAAGATCTGGCGTGGTGGCCGGGCCTTCTATCATGGAATAGCCTCCCTCTTGAGCTCCAGGAGGCCCCCACTATCCCGGTCTTCCGCGGATTACTGAAGACTTGTTTTTCCACCCTTTCTGCCACTCTGTGCTGCTTTTGGTTCCTGGGTCCTCTTTTCCCAGGAACTCTGCTATGCGCGTCGGGACCCTTCAGAGTAAGACCGCGCTTATATTAAGATACCTCTCAACAGTGGCGTAGCATTGGTTGTCAGCACCTGGGGAGAGGCAAGTAATTTGCACCCCCCCTGACCCATGGACTTACCTATTTTCAGTTAGCTCCAGTCTGCGCACATGATCCACTGTGTGAGACAGCGGTGGCTGTAGGGAAGAGGAGAGCGTGCTTGATAATGACTGGTAAAGCCTGGAGTGGTGACATCATGCATGTGTTCCTATGCCCCATCTGTTGTTGGCGCTCCCTCCTTTCCACACTCGTGACAGCACCCCTCTAAATCTTGCGCCCGGGGCGGTAGCCCCCCCCCCCCCCCTTGCACCCCCCACGCTACGCCACTGCCTCTCAACTCAACTCAAAGCGTGCAAGCCCGGAAGGAAGACTGGGTGGGGATGGAAGCACCGGCAGTGGTAACTGCATGCCACTGGAGGCCTTCATTGGACAGAAAAGTCTGCCACAATGTGCTAATATGCGGTCCATTTCATCACACTGGGTCGCTTTGCAGTCGCTAAAACTCTAAAAATAGTGCCTGCAAAGTGCCCTAAAAAAGAGCCGCTGCTGTTTCTCCAATGTAAAAGCCCCGAGGGCTTTCACACTGGAGCGGTGTGCTGGCAGGACGGTAAAAAAAAGTCCTGCTAGCAGCATCTTTGGAGCAGTGAGTATACCGCTCCTGCCCATTGAAATGAATGGGCAGCGCGACTATACCGCCGGCATAGTGCTACCGCAGCAGCGCTTTGGGGTGGTTTTAAGCCTTCCTCGGATGCTAGTGGGGGGGTAAAGGTGCCCCGCTAGCAGGCGAATAGCACCGCAAAATTGGCGGTAAAGCGCCGCTAAAAATATCAACGCTTTACCGCCGACGCACCCACCGCCCCAGTGTGAAAGGGGCCTATGGCATTAACCTGCAGGGGGGCTCAGGTATTTTTTATTTAGACTTTACTACCACTTTAAATGGTTCACGCTTGTCAATGTCTGCATTTTTTTCCAAAAAGGATCACTCTGCAGGCGCATTTTCCAACTACCATCTCATATCTGTGACCAGCATCACCCCGCACTTTTCCCATCAAACAACCAGGAAGACCAAACTAATCTCACCGACTTGTACAAGAGGAAGGTCATCGTGCGTCAAAGAGCGTGTTCTACTGATGGTAATCCGGCAATGATTGAACGCACCTTGTGTTTGTTGGAAAGCAACTCGGCCTTCTGTCACTCGGCGGCTGTTCAAAGCGCCTCTCGGTTTAGTTTGTTATGTGCAAATGAGGAGGAGAACGTAATCAGGGAGGAATAACAGAATAAAGTCGTTCTCGGCCAAAAGAAGGAAATAAATGATCACAACATAATACAAAAAATAAACTGCGCCAATGGAATAGACCAGCAACAAGGCGCCAGTACTAGATAAAATAATAGTGGGGCAGATTCACGTACAGCCGCGTAAAATTGTGCGGGCGTAACGTATCTGATTTACGTTACGCCGCCGCAACTTACACGGGCAAGTGCTGTATTCTCAAAGCACTTGCTCCGTACGTTGCGGCGGCGTAGCGTAAATCGGCCGGCGTAAGCCCGCCTAATTCAAATGTGGAAGGGGGGGGGCGTGTTTTATGTGAAACTACTGTGACCCGACGTGATTGACGTTTTTGTGGAACGGCGAATTCGCCGTCCGTGGAATTTCCCAGTGTGCATTGCTCCAAAGTACGCCGCAAGGACGTCATTGGTTTCGACGTGAACGTAAATGACGTCCAGCCCCATTCACGGACGACTTACACAAACGACGTAACTTTTTCAAAGTTTGAAGCGGGAACGACGGCCGTACTTAACATTGGCTGCGCCTCATATAGCAGGGGCAACTATACGCCGGGAAAAGCCTGACGTAAACGTCGTAACTTTACTGTGTCGGCCACGCGTACGTTCGGGAATTCGCGTATCTAGCTAATTTGCATACTCAACGCGGAAATCGACGGAAGCGCCACCTAGCGGGCAAAAAAAAAAAATGCAGTTAAGATCCGATGATGTAAGAGACTTACGCCTGTCGGATCTAATGGATATCTATGCGTAACTGATTCTAAGAATCAGACGCATAGATACGACGGGTCGGATTAGGACTTACGACGGCGTACATGGCGCTGTGCCGTCGTAAGTCCTTTAAGAATCTGGGCCTGTGTCTCTGAACCCCAAATAAAGGATTAAATGGGGATAGATACAATAATTTGATACAGTCCCAAGTGGTAATAAAGGGATCAAGGCGGACCCCACGAGCAGGATAAACCAACACCACCGTGAGAATGACTTCTTGTGAGGAAACCACCACCTAATGGAAAGCCGCTTACCACAACCAAGAGGTTAATAGGCCTATAGAAAACTCCATCCACAGACCGGGGCACCGAGCCAAGAGGGATTCCAAGGACAAAATAGGCAGGATGTGATCGCTTCCTTGTAGATGAAAAGGTCCGCGGTTCATGGATGGAAAAGAAAACGGAACCAATAGTGTAACTATCTCCGTATAACTTTATTAAAAATAAGGACGAAAACGTACTTACAACAAGTAACGTAACCTCCAAACGTTCGAACGCGGGGACGTCAGTGTGTGCCGTCCCAGACGCGTTTCGTCATCAACAGACGTTACCAATGGGGAAGGTAACGTCTGTTGATGACGAAACGCGTCTGGGACGGAGCACACTGACGTCACCGCGTTCGAATGTTTGGAGGAAGGGCTCCTAAAGTGCCGGGCGGCAACTTATACATGCTTTTAACCACGTTACTTGTTCTAAGTACGTTTTCGTCCTTATTTTTAATAAATTTATACGGAGTTACACTATTGGTCCGTTTTCTTTTCCATCCATGAACCGAGGACCTTTTCATCTATAAGGAAGCGATCACACCCTGCCTTTTTTGTCCTTGGAATCCCTCTTGGCTCGGTAGATGGGGACTGGGCACTGGGCATAGATGGGCACTAAGAGGTGGCACTGATGGACACTGGGTGGCACTTATTGGTGTTTTTTTTTTTTGCTCTATTGAGCATCGGGGGCACTCCCTGGTGGTCCAGTGTTGGCATCCGAGGGAGAGGCTGCGCTGATAAACAATCAGCGCGAACCCCCCCTGTCAGGAGAGCCACCGATCGGCTCTCCTCTACTCGCGTCTGTCAGACGGGAGTGAGGAAGAGCCGATGAACGGCTCTTCCTGTTTACATCGTGATCAGCCGTGGCTAATCACGTGGTAAAGAGCCCCTGCCGGAGGCTCTTTACCTAAATCGGAAATGCAGGGTGTCAGACTGACACCCCGCATCACCGATTGCCGGCGCTGCGCCGGCATTAAAACCTGCAGGACGTCAATAGACGTCCAGTCAGGATTTCACAACCACTTCCCGGACGTCAATTGACTACATTAACCACTTCCCCCGGGCGGGGGAACTTAGACTTAGAACTTAACCAACTTAGACTATTGTGTTCTGATCCATCACATAGAATTCAGATTAAAAACAACATTGAACTAAAGGCTGTAATGTAACAAAATAGGTAAAAAGCCAAGGGGGTGGTCTCAGCCCGTCTCCCGGTGGGTGTGCTATGCGAGGTAAGCCTGCGCTTAGTACGCCCACCCCCCTCCCACAAAAACCACCACACTTACACGCACTCGAAATTGGGTTAACATGCACGCACTTTGACCACGCGGTCTCTAAAAAAAGAGAGGCGAAGGACTAACGGGGTTTGTTGAGCGGGCAAATCCTCTCACTCCCTTATAGGGAGTCCCTCTGCCCCGTTGGGCTTCAAAGCGGAGCAGGTAGGGCGGGCTGTGTGGGAGGACCCCCTCACACACCCGCCATTGCCACCCGGGGCATGGAGAAAGGTGGCAGATTGCCTCTGGGGGAGGCCTAACTACTCCCAACTCCTGCAGTCCGGCTCCTCTCTCGAGTACACGCACAAAATACACTTTAGAAAAAAAAAAAAAGCCAAGGGGGGGGGGGGGGTTTGAATACTTTTGCAAGGCACTGTATGTCAGGTCCTGGTGTTGGAATCTTGGATTTACCTCCTTTACGGGGAACCTCTGGGTGATACAACACACACAATAAGATAATTCTACTCAAGTGCTTCTCTTGGTAGGACCCTCAGTGGCAGCCGGTACAAAGACTACAGTCTTACATTCTAATTTAAGTCTGTAAAGTACTAATTTGTAGCGATGATCAAATATCAATGACTTGTTCCTCTGAAAGCCGGAGAAATCTGCCGTACTTACATTCAGCAGAATTGCTAATTTGCCTGCTTTGCAATTCAGTTTGCTCATCACCACTTGTCTGGGACCACCTTGTGTCTCCTCGGTAATGTGTAGAATTTCCCCAGAGAGGTAAACAAGCAATCTTCCCCTTAAACAGAACTTCCATATATATATATAACCCTTTCATGACTAAGCCTGTTTCTGACATTTGGTGTTTACAAGTTAACCACTTAAGGACCGGACCAATATGCTGCTAAATGACCCAAGGGGTTTTTACAATTCGGCACTGCGTCGCTTTAACAGACAATTGCGCGGTCGTGCAACGCGGCTCCCAAACAAAATTGGCGTCCTTTTTTCCCCACAAATAGAGCTTGCTTTTGGTGGTATTTGATCACCTCTGCGGTTTTTATTTTTTGCGCTATAAACAAAAATAGAGCGTCAATTTTGAAAAAAAAAACAATATTTTTTACTTTTTGCTATAATAAATATCCCCCAAAAAACATATATAAAAATTTTTTTCCCTCAGTTTAGGCCGATACATATTCTTCTACCTATTTTTGGTAAAAAAAAAATCGCAATAAGCGTTTATCGATTGGTTTGCACAAAATTTATAGCATTTACAAAATAGGGGATAGTTTTATTATTTTTTTTTTTACTACTAATGGCGGCGATCAGCGATTTTTTCCGTGACTGCGACATTATGGCGAACACTTCGGACAATTTTGACACATTTTTGGGACCATTGTCATTTTCACAGCAAAAAATGCATTTAAATTGCATTGTTTATTGTGAAAATGACAGTTGCAGTTTGGGAGTTAACCACAGGGGGGCGCTGAAGGAGTTATGTTTCACCTAGTGTGTGTTTACAACTGTAGGGGGGTGGGGCTGTAGGTCTGACGTCATCGATCGAGTCTCCCTATAAAATAAATCACTCGATCGATACGCCGCCACAGTGAAGCACGGGGAAGCGATCGTGAGGGGGCGGCTAGAAACGAATAGCCACGCCCTCGTCCCAGGTTTCACTCCTGAAGCCACGGGAACCGCCGCATGTACAGGGGGGGGGGTCCCGATCGGACCCCCGACCCACGTCTAGGCAGGGATGTACAGGTACGCCAATGTGCCTGTCCATGCCATTCTGCCGACGTAAATGTACATGCGGCAGTCCGGAAGTGGTTAAACATAACTTGCATATACATAACCCTTTCATGACTAAGCCTGTTTCTGACATTTGATGTTTACAAGTTAAAATCTGTGGGCCAGATTCACGTATAATCGCGTAAATCTGCGGCGGCGTAACGCATCACATTTACGTTACACCGCCGCAAGTTTTACGGGGAAGTGCTTGATTCACAAAGCACTTGCCTGTAAAGTTGCGGCGGCGTAGCGTAAATACGCCCGGCGCAAGCCCGCCTAATTCAAATGATCCGGGTAGGGGGCGTGGATCATTTAAATTAGGCGCGTTCCCGCGCCGATCGTACTGCGCATGCGCCGTCCCTAAAATTTCCCGACGTGCATTGCGCTAAATGACGTCGCAAGGACGTCACAAATTACGTTTTTTTATTTGTTTTCTGGAACATTGGTTTATGAGCATTTGAAGTACTGGATTTTTTTATTTTTTTTTGGTATTTTACCTAAAATGTTTTAAGTCGATGACAGGTTCTCTTCATAATAGTGACTGGCTGTCCAGATTCTTGCATAGGTCCAAAGAGCCATTCCTTTAATAGTCTGGTCTACAGGGCCGATCCTAGGCAGAGTGCATGGGGTGCTCTACACCCAGGTGCCTCATAGGTGGGGGCGCCGAAGCTCCAAAGTGCTCCCCTCCCTCCTCCTTGTCTGTGGGGGACACTTGCTGGGGAGGCTCTGATGGGAGACACATGCTGTGGGGGGCTCTTATGGGGAACACCTGCTGGGGGGGGGCCCTGATGGGAGACACCTGCTGTGGGGGGCTCTGATGGGGGACACCTGCTGGGGGGGGGCTCTGATGGGGGACACCTGCTGTGGGGGGGCTCTGATGGGGGACACCTGCTGTGGGGGGCTCTGATGGGGGACACCTGTTGTGGGGGGGCTATGATGGGGGACACCTGCTGTGGGGGCTCTGATGTGGGACACCTGCTGTGGGGGAGCTCTGATGGGGGGGGACGCCTGCTGTGGGGGGGCTCTGATGGGGGACACCTGCTGGGGGGGGGCTCTGATGGGGGGGACACCTGCTGGGGGGGGGGGCTCTGATGGGGGGACACCTTCTGTGGGGGGGCTCTGATGGGGGGACACCTGCTGTGGGGGTCTCTGATAAGGGGACACCTGCTGGGGGGCTCTGATGGGAGGACACCTGCTGTGGGGGGGCTCTGATGGGGGACACCCGCTGTGGGGGTCTCTGATAAGGGGACACCTGCTGGGGGGCTCTGATGGGAGACACCTGCTGTGGGGGGCTCTGTTGGGGGACTCTGATGGGAGACACCTGCTGTGGGGGTCTCTGATGGGGACACCTGCTGTATGGGGGGGCTCTGATGGGGGGACACCTGCTGTGGTGGGGCTCTGATGGGGGCTCTGATGGGGGGGACACCTGCTGTGGGAGGCTCTGATTGGGGACACCTGCTCTGATGGGGGACACCTGCTGGGGGACACCTGCTGTGGGGGGCTCTTATGGGGGACACCTGCTGTGGGGGGGCTCTGATGGGGGACACCTGCTGGGGGGGGGCTCTGATGGGGGACACCTGCTGGGGGGGCTCTGATGGGGGACACCTGCTGTGGGGGGCTCTGATGGGGGACACCTGCTGTGGGGCTCTAATGGGAGAAACCTGCTGTGGGGGGCTTTGATGGGAGGACACCTTCTAGGGGGGCTCTGATGGGGGACACCTGCTGTGGGGGGGCTCTGATGGGAGGACACCTTCTAGGGGGGCTCTGATGGGAGACACCTGCTGTGGGGGGCTCTGATGGGAGGACACCTTCTAGGGGGGCTCTGATGGGAGACACCTGCTGTGGGGGGCTCTGATGGGGGACACCTGCTGTGGGGGGCTCTGATGGGAGGACACCTGCTGTGCGGGGCTCTGATGGGAGGACACCTGCTGTGCGGGGCTCTGATGGGGGGACACCTGCTGTGGGGGGCTCTGATGGGGGGACACCTGCTGTGGGGGGCTCTGATGGGGGACACCTGCTGTAGGGGGCTCTGATGGGGGACATATTTGTAAAGGAGAGGAGTTAGTAAAATGACCACGCCCATGTAGGGGTGCCAGCAATATTTCTGCACCCAGGCGTCTGTGACCCTAGGATCGGCCCTGCTGGTCTAGTACGGGTCACCCAGCCACAATACAACATTACCGAAGGCCACAAAAGGAAGAAAAATAATATATAACACATCATAGTTTGCTTGTCAGAAAAAAAAAAACAAGCTGTAACCATTAAAATTCTAAAGCGAATATCTGGATCCGTCCTCTGGGAACCCGAGCTGCCAGTTAAAGTCGCCTAATAGTTTTCTTTAAAGTACTTTCAATTAATTTTCATCTCTTCCCGTCTTTGTCACGTTATGTTAAATGTTCCCGCAGGACCATCGCTAAGTCTGATTATTTATTTTTTTCGCCTTTTTTTTGGCGTGCTTATTATTGTAGCTTTTTCTAGGGCTTGACAGAATAAAATTTCCGGCAATAATAAGAACAACAACGGGTTGGCGCCGCTCTATAATTTTTATAGAGGCGCAAAGAGACAATCTTGTCATTGTAAAAATGTTCAGCTTGTCCAAACAAAGAAAAGTTCACATTGACTTTGTTTTTGAATATTAGAAGGTGTCGTAAAAGTAAGGAAAAAAAAATAAAATAAAAATTCTAGCATAATGCTAAAGGCCTTACCCAAATGTAGGGATTTAAAGTTGAAGTCTGTGAGCAAAAACTTTAAAAAAAGAAATATACAGAGCTTCCGGAAATGGCTACCTCCCCTTTTTTTTCCATATATTTTATTTTTTGTGTAACGGGCCCAGAGGTCCCCAGGGCAACCCCCTCATTTTTTTTTGTTCGTCAGCACCCAGAGCCCCCCGACCTCAATTAGCGGCAGCACCCCACCGCTTCTCAATTCGTGGCACCCCACCGCTTCTCAATTCGTGGCACCCCACCGCTTCTCAATTCGTGGCACCCCACCGCTTCTCAATTCGTGGCACCCCACCGCTTCTCAATTCGTGGCACCCCCCCCACTTCTCAATTCGTGGCACCTCACCGCTTCTCAATTCATGGCACCCCACCGCTTCTCAATTCGTGGCACCCCACCGCTTCTCAATTGGTGGCACCCCACCGCTTCTCAATTCGTGGCACCCCACCGCTTCTCAATTCGTGGCACCCCCCGCTTCTCAATTCGTGGCACCCCACCGCTTCTCAATTCGTGGCACCCCCCCCGCTTCTCAATTCGTGGCACCCCACCGCTTCTCAATTCGTGGCACCCCACCGCTTCTCAATTCGTGGCACCCCGCTTCTCAATTAGCATGGCGGCACCCCCCTCCCGCTTCTCAATTATGGGGCCCATGCCTGAAGCTGTGTGAGGGGCCCCATAATTCCTGGCTACCTCCCCTTTTTTTTTATATATATTTTGTTTTTATTTAATTTTTTTTGTAAGGGGCCCATAGGTCCCCAAGGCAACCCCCCATTTTTTTTTCTTCGTCAGCACCCAAAGCCCCCCCGAACACAATTAGCGGCGGCGGCACCCCACCGCTTCTCAATTCGTGACAACCCCCCGCTTCTCAATTCACGCCCCCCCCGCTTCTCAATTAGCGTGGCACCCTTCCACTTCTCAATTCGTGGCACCACACCGCTTCTTAATTCGTGGAACCCCACCGCTTCTCAATTCGTGGCACACCCCCAGCTTCTCAATCCGTGGCACCCCCCGCTTCTCAATTCGTGGCACCCCACCGCTTCTCAATTCGTGGCACCCCACCGCTTCTCAATTCGTGGCACCCCACCGCTTCTCAATTCGCGGCACCCCCCCGCTTCTCAATTCACGCCCCCCGCCGCTTCTCAATTAGCGCGGCGGCACCCCCTACCCCCTGCTTCTCAGTTATGGGGCCCATGCCTGAAGCTGTGTAAGGGGCCCCATAATTCCTGATGGCGGCCCTGTTCAGCACCAACCCCCACCCCCCCGTCCGGCAGGAGAGAGAAGAGAAGAAATGACACTTCCTATACCACTCCCCCCCCCCCCCGCTTATCATCTCGTGGCAGGAGATAGGAGGCCCCCCCCGGTTCTCTGCTCCAGGGCCCTGCCTAAAACTGTGTAAGGGGCCCCAAAATGTATAATGGCTGCCCTGCTATATATTTATGTTTGCAGCACAGCTAAGGTCAGATGTTTCTTTTTACAAGCTTGTAAATGACAGTTAGAAATGTATCCCTCTGTTACGTATAATACTCTCTTTGCTTGTATATATTCTACTTTATGTCACACTGAGGATCAGTCCACTTTCCTCCCAGGCGCAATAATAATGTACTTTCCTTCTTTACTCCAAAAAAACATAAATGTTTTAAATTCTAAATTCATCGCTCTCGGGCTCCGCTTGATGACCGCAGTTCTTCTACAGACAAGTCACAGCGTCGCACCAAAAACGTTACCGAGGACGTAAAATAACTGTTTGTCCTGCCACTTCCATTATCTCTTCAGCAGATGTTTCATATTACAGGTTTATGGTGGAGAAAGTTCCAGCAGCATAGAGAGAGTGCAGATCTACCGGGCTGAGCGAGGTCTATAGCGACTAATTAACCACTTAAGACCCGGACCATTATGCAGGTAAAGGACCCGGCCAGTTTTTTGCGAATTCGGCACTGCGTCGCTTTAACTGACAATTGCGCGGTTGTGCGACGTGGCTCCCAAACAAAATTGGCGTCCTTTTTTCCCCACAAATAGAGCTTTCTTTTGGTGGTATTTGATCACCTCTGCGGTTTTTATTTTTTGCGCTGTAAACAAAAATGGAGCGACAATTTTGAAAAGAATTCAATATTTTTTACTTTTTGCTATACTAAATATCCCCAAAACAATATATAAAAAAAACATTATTTTTCCTTAGTTTAGGCCGATACGTATTCTTCTACATATGTTTGGTAAAAAAATATCGCAATAAGCGTTTATCGATTGGTTTGCGCAAAAGTTATAGGCCCAGATTCACGTAGGGCGGCGTTACATTGAGCGGGCGTAGCGTATCGTATTTACGCTACGCCGCCGCAACTTAGAGAGGCAAGTTCTGTATTCACAAAGCACTTGCGTCCTAAGTTACGACGGCGTAGCGTAAATGTGCCGGGGGTAAGCGCGCCTAATTTAAATTGTGAAGAGGTGGGCGTGTTTTATGCAAATAAAGCATGACCCCACGTAAATGACGTGCGCCGTCCGTGGATGTATGCGTCGGATAGAATGCCTAAGATACGTCGAACACTGCCTACGACGTGAACGTAACTTACACACAGCCCTATTCGCGTACGACTTACGTAAACGACGTAAAAAGATACGCATGCTCCGACGTCCATACCTTGCATGGGCTGCGCCACCTAGAGACCAGCTTTATCTTTACGCCGGCGTATGTCTTACGTAAACGGCGTAACTAATTGCGACAGGCGTACGTACGTTCGTGAATCGGCGTATCTTGCTCTTTTACATATTCGACGCGGAAATCAACGGAAGCGCCACCTAGCGGCCAGCGTAAATATGCACCCCAAGATACGACGGCGTAGGAGACTTACGCCGCTCGTATCTTGGCCAAATCTATGCGTAACTGATTCTATGAATACGACGGCGGCCATTCGGACTTACGACGGCGTATCTGGAGATACGCCGTCGTAAGTCTTTAAGAATCTGGGCCATAGCGTTTACAAAATAGGGGATAGTTTTATGGCATTTTTATTAATACATTTTTTTTACGACTAATGGCGGCGATCAGTGATTTTTTTTGCGACTGCGACATTTATGGCGGACACATCGGACAATTTTGACACATTTTTGGGACCATTGTCATTTTCACAGCGAAAAGTGCTATAAAAATGCACTGTTACTGTGAAAATGACAATTGCAGTTTATGAGTTAACCACATGGGGGCGCTGTAGGGGTTATGTGTGACCTCATGTGTGTTTCTAACTGTAGGGGGCGGGGCTGGATGTGTGAAGTCAGTGATCGTCGTTCCCTATATCAGGGAACAGACGATCACTGACACTGCCACAGTGAAGAACGGGGAAGGTTTGTTTACACTCACCTCTCCCCGTTCTTCAGCTCCTGTGACCGATCGCGGGACACCGGCGGCGATCGGGTTCACGGGGGGCGCGAGCACGGAGCTTCGGACCGGATCGCGATCGTGCGCCGGCGGTGCATGCACGACTCATGGCTGGGCTCTTAAAGGCGACGTACCTGTACATGCCTGTGCCCGGCCGCGTCATTCTGCCGACGTATATCGGCGTTAGGCGGTCCTTAAGTGGTTAAAGGAGATATGCAACAAAACTTGTCAGGAATGATGAAGTGACATTTGTAAAAAAAAAAAGATTATTTATTGCTTTTAGTACTAAAACATTGTGATATACTGTATATATATTGATCAAAGTGGTTGTACACCCTGAACAACCACTTTTACCTACAGGTAAGCCGAGATTAAGGCTTACATGTAGGTGCTAGAAATATCCCCTAAGGCTGGGTTCACACTACTACACTACTTTCATCCTACTTTGCTCTGTGTTCAATGTTTCCCTATGAGAGCGTCTTGTAGCGTCCTACACAAGTCGGTCCGACTTTGAAAATGTTCCCTGTACTACTTTTGGTCCTACATTGATCCTACTTCAGGCCCATTGAATATCATTGAAGTCGGACCAAAGTAGTATCCTGTTCATGAAAGTAGGATGGATGTAGGACCAATGTAGCAGAGCAAAGTAGGATGAAAGTAGTGTAGTAGTGTGAACCCAGCCTCAACCTCCACGGTTTAGGAGATATTTTACAATAGAGACGATCGCCGATGTCTACGGCGTCTGCGGCGCACTTTAGAAACGGCGATCGTGCTGTTTAAAGGAGGTCATGCCATGACTGGCAGCTCCTGCGTGCATGCACCGTAGCCGCGATACCCGGAAGTAACCCCCGGGAGAGATGTCAACCAGCCGGAGCGGTGTACGAAGACGGCTGTGGGCCTTCGATATCTGGGATGTAGAGGGGTCACAGTGCTGGGGGGGATTTCTGGGGTGTAGAAGGGTCACAGTGCTGGGGGGGATTTCTGGGGTGTAGAGGGGTCAGAGTGCTAGGGGGAAATATGGGGTGTAGAGGGGTCAGAGTCCTGGGGGGGATATCTGGGATATAGAGGGGTCACAGCGCTGGGGAGATATCTGGGGTGTAGAGGGGTGACAGTTCTGGGGGGATATCTAGGGTGTAGAGGGGTCAGAGTGCTGGGGAGATATCTGGGGTATAGAGGGGTCACAGTGCTGGGGAGATATCTGGGGTGTAGAGGGGTCACAGTTCTGGGGGATATCTAGGGTGTAGAGGGGTCAGAGTGCTGGGGGGATTTCTGGGGTGTAGAGGGGTCTGAGTGCTGGGGGGATATCTGGGGTGTAGAGGGGTCAGAGTGCTGGGGGGATATCTGGGTGTAGAGGGGTCAGAGTGCTGGGGAGATATCTGGGGTGTAGAGGGGTCAGAGTGCTGGGGAGATATCTGGGGTGTAGAGGGGTCAGAGTGCTGGGGGGATAGCTGGGGTGTAGAGGGGTCAGAGTGCTGTGGGGATTTATGGGGTGTAGAGGGGTCACAGTGCTGGGGGCACATCTGGGGTGTAGAGGGATCAGAGTACTGGGGGGATATCTGGGGTGTAGAGGGGTCAGAGTGCTAGGGAGATAATTGGGGTGTAGAGGGGTCAGAGTGCTGGGGGGATATCTGGGGTGTAGAGGGGTCAGAGTGCTTGGGGGATATCTGGGGTGTAGAGGGGTCAGAGTGCTGGGGGGATATCTGGGGTGTAGAGGGGTCAGAGTGCTGGGGGGATATCTGGGGTGTAGAGGGGTCAGAGTGCTGGGGGGATATCTGGAGTGTAGAGGGGTCACAGTGCTGGGGGGATATCTGGTGTGTAGAGGGGTCACAGTTCTGGGGGGATATCTGGGGTGTAGAGGGGTCACAGTGCTGGGGGCACATCTGGGGTGTAGAGGGGTCAGAGTGCTGGGGGGATATCTGGGGTGTAGAGGAGTCACAGTGCTGGGGGGATATCTGGGATGTAGAGGGGTCAGAGTGCTGGGGGGATATCTCGGGTGTAGAGGGGTCACAGTGCTGGGGGAATTTCTGGGGTGTAGAGGGGTCACAGTGCTGGGGGGATATCTGGGGTGTAGAGGGGTCACAGTGCTGGGGAGATATCTGGGGTGTAGAGGGGTCAGAGTGCAGGGGGATATCTGGGGTGTAGAGGGGTCAGAGTGCTGGGGGGATATCTGGGGTGTAGAGGGGTCAGAGTTCTGGGGGGATATCTGGGGTGTAGAGAGGTCACCGTGCTGGGGGGATAACTGGGTTGTAGAGGGGTCACAGTGCTGGGGGGATATCTGGGGTGTAGAGGGGTCAGAGTGCTGGGGGGATATCTGGGGTGTAGAGGAGACACAGTGCTGGGGGGATATCTGGGGTGTAGAGGGGTCACAGTGCTGGGGGGATATCTGGGGTGTAGAGGGGTCACAGTGCTGGGGGGATATCTGGGGTGTAGAGGGGTCAGAGTGCTGGGGGGATATCTGGGGTGTAGAGGGGTCAGAGTGCTGGGGGGAGATCTGGGGTGTAGAGGGGTCAGAGTGCTGGGAGGATATCTGGGGTGTAGAGGGGTCAGAGAGCTGGGGGGATATCTGGGGTGTAGAGGGGTCAGAGTGCTGGGGGGATATCTGGGGTGTAGAGGGGTCAGAGTGCTGGGGGGATATCTGGGGTGTAGAGGGGTCAGAGTGCTGGGGGGATATCTGGGGTGTAGAGGGGTCAGAGTGCTGGGAGGATATCTGGGGTGTAGAGGGGTCAGAGAGCTGGGGGGATATCTGGGTTGTAGAGGGGTAAGAGTGCTGGGGGGATATTGGGGGTGTAGAGGGGTCAGAGTACTGGGGGGATATCTGGGGTGTAGAGGGTTCAGGGTGCTGGGGGATATCTGGGGCCCAGGGGCTTATGATGCTATTAAGACGGCCCTGCCCTGGGGGTCACCATTGGGCCCTTGGAAGTCGGGGAGTCCGCTACACAAATATAAAATACAATCAAAGATATTACATACATCTCTTGGTGGAGAATTCTAATTCTTGTTGAACTTTAACAGTAATCACTTTGTATTCCTTCAATGAAAATACGCACTTTGATCATCATCACTTCTCAGACTCCATCTCCTTGCGATAAATAAGTTTGTGTGAAATCAGCTTGTATCACATAAAGTGTGTGAAGACGTCTAATTAGATATTTAAAACAAGTTCATTGTGTACCGACAAACATTTGATGTAACGAGATCTATTCAGCACCTCGCTTGGGAGGAAAGAAGGTGCTGGGGTAAGGATTGCGTCAATCTCCTCCGACAATCTGTTGCAGAATTTATTGTTTTTAAGTCTTTACAGAAAAATTAACAGCTAGGTAGCTATACTCTATGTGGTCAAAACTATTTTGACTTCTGTCCATCAAACCTACCTACCCTCCACAGCTTGCATAGTGAGCCTATAGGGCGGATCGGCCCTGCAACTCAATATTGAACCCTACGGACTAAGACGCCAATAAAGTTTATGTACGTGTAAAGGCATGCGTTCCAATACTTGACAATATAGGGCCAGATTCACAGACAACTTACGCCGGCATATCTGTTGATACGCGGCGTAAGTTCAAGGATGCGCCGTCATATCTATGCGCGGTATTCAGGAAACTAGATACGCCTGAATTTTTCCAAGTCTCCTACGCCGTCGTATCGTGGGTGCATATTTACGCTGGGCGCTAGGCGCGCTTCCGTAGATTTACGCGTTGAATATGTAAATGAGCTAGATACGCGATTCACGAACGTACTTGCGCCCGTCGCATTAAGCTACGCAGTTTACGTAAGGCGTACGTCCGGCGTAAAGTTACCCCTGCTATATGAGGCACAGCCAATGCTAAGGTATGGACGACGAAACAGCCGTCGGATTTACGTTGTTTACGTATGTCGTACGTGAATGGGGCTAGGCGTAGGTTACGTTCACGTCGAAAGCATTGAGCCAACGTATCTCAGGGAGTATTTGCGACGTGATTCCGCGCATGCGCCGTTCGTACGGCCATGCATTTACATGGGGTCACGATTCATTTGAATACAACACGCCCACTACCTGCCTACTTTGAATTAGGCGGGCTTACGCCAGCCCATTTACGCTACGCCGCCGTAACTTATGAAGCAAGTGCTTTGTGAATACTGGCCTTGCCTCTCTATGTTACGTCGGCGTAGCGCAAATGAGATGCGCTAAGCCAGGCCAAAAGATGCGCCCTCTATGTGAATCTGGGCCCATGACTTTTAGAGTGTGTTAACTCACAACACATATTAGCATCAATAGAACTTTCACACAATACAGGGCTAGTTAGCATAGCACCATGAAATATCTTAGGAGCCAGGCTTAATTAACACAATAGGCAATAAAATGCAATCACAGCAAGCTTTCCTCGCTACAGCCAGGTAGCTGGAGGCGATTTACATCAATTAACATCTTAACAGTAGCAGACTTAATTAGCACCTCAACAGCCTATGTTCCACATTGAAGGAGACACTATCCTATTGACCTGCTGGGGTCAGAATTAACAACTTGTAATATTTCAAGGTATCCTGTAGGGTTGTCCCGATACCACTTTTTTAGGACCGAGTACAAGTACCGATACTTTTTTTTATGTACTCGTCGATACCGAATACCGATACTTTTTTTTTAAATGTGTCCCCAAATGCAGCCATGTCCCCCCACAAATGCAGCCATGTCCCCCCACAGATGCAGCCATGTCCCCCCACAGATGCAGCCATGTCCCCCCCATATATGCAGCCATGTCCCCCATATCCCCCCATATCCAGCCATGTCCCCCCATATCCAGCCATGTCCCTCCATATGCAGCCATGTCCCCCCATATGCAGCCATGTCCCCCCCATATCCAACCATGTCCCCCCCATATCCAGCCATGTACCCCCCATATCCAGCCATGTACCCCCCATATCCAGCCATGTCCCCCCATATGCAGCCATGTCCCCCCCATATTCAGCCATGTCCCCCCCATATATGCAGCCATGTCCCCCTTACCTACATGCTGCCGCGCCGCCGCTTGGTTAATAAGGGCGGGGAACATCACAACTTTCATTTGAATAGCTGTAGTGTTTTGCGCTGCGCTGCGTATAGACACTCCCCCTTGCTCGGGATTGGACAGTTCACCCGAGCAAGGGGGAGTGTCTATACGCGGCGGGAATCACTACAGCTATTCAAATGAAAGCTGTAATGTTCCCCGCCCGTATTAACCAAGCGGCGGCGGCAGCGGGGATGCGGCGTAGCGGCGGCGGCGAGTATCGGATGAGGCATCGGGGGCATTTGCGGGAGTACAAGTACTGACACAAATACTCGGAATCGGTCCCGATACCGATACTAGTATCGGTATCGGGACAACCCTACATAGCACCATGAAATATCTTAGGAGTCAGGCTTAATTAACACAATAGACAATAAAATGCAATCACAGCAAGCTTTCCTCACTACAGCCAGGTAGCTGGAGGCGATTAACATCAATTAACATCTTAACAGTAGCAGACTTAATTAGCACCTCAACAGCCTATGTTCCACATTGAAGGAGACACTCTCCTATTGACCTGTTGGCGTCAGAATTAACAACTTGGAATATTTCAAGATATCCTGCAATACATGAATTATCATTACTGTCCCATCTCATGTAATCCATGATATCATTTCTCAGTAATCCTATGCCCCTATTGGACATAGGATGACCCTAGACCCAAGAATCATTAGTGAAGCTGGCACAGGAGTACCCCGTATCCTTCAAAAGTCTCTGGGTATCACGGGCCATTCCGTTACAAGACTTGATACCATCAAGCACCAAATCTTAATATTCATATTTAATTCCTCTCTCCCGCAACATGAACCCTTTGAAAAAGCTATAATAATTATTGCATTCAAAGTTAATAATTTTCAAAAGTTAATTAGTACCTCTAAAAATAATATACAAAAAGTAATTATAAAGTAAATGACTGCAGCATGAGGACAGGTAATCGTACTTTCCTGACGCCTTAACTGCTCCTAAGTCTAATGTCACTTTCCTCTCCTGAAGCATGTACACCTGCCAGACCCTAATGGAAAAAAAAAAAAAATAGAAAGCAGGGGCCAAATTCTCTTTTATTTTTTTTAGCGGGGGCTCTGAGATGAGAGCTGTGTCCCCAGCATGGTTGTAATGTTCCCTCTGAGAGAAGGATGCTTAGAATGTCTTCGGTAATAAAGAGAAGCCAGGAGACTAATAGATCCCAGCTGTAGCTGGCGGATGGCGAAGGTCTGCAATATACAGAGAGACAAAATAGATGGAAACAATGGAACTTTCTGAAATGTTTCTTCATTGTAGCCATCTGCTAATATTCTAAAAACATTTTTTTTTTATCTTTTTTTGAAAGTTTGGCAATAAATGTCATCAGTCCAGCGTGTGCGGCATATTCCTAATCGTTTTACACATCCTGCTGGGGGTTTGAATAACGTTTTCAGACCTGGATTACATTCTCAAGGGTTGAAGCCTATGATACCCACAGTATATGGGGGGGAAGGGGGGCATTCCTATTACATACAGCTGATAGGTGGAAATAGCCTATCCAGCACAGTTGATGGGGGGGGGGCATAACAGAATATTTTTTTTTAATAAACCACTTTGAAGCAAAATAATGGTCAGCGAGCATCAATGCAGCCTGATTAGTGCCTATCTGCAGCCTTAATGCATCCTGATCTGTGCCCATCTGCAGCTTCAGAGCAGCCTGATCTGTGCCCATCTGCAGCCTCAATGCAGCCTGATCTGTGCCCATCTGCAGCCTCAATGCAGCCTGATCTGTGCCCATCTGCAGCCTCAATGCAGCCTGATCTGTGCCCATCTGCAGCCTCAATGCAGCCTGATCTGTGCCCATCTGCAGCCTCAATGCAGCCTGATCTGTGCCCATCTGCAGCCTCAATGCAGCCTGATCTGTGCCCATCTGCAGCCTCAATGCAGCCTGATCTGTGCCCATCTGCAGCTTCAGAGCAGCCTGATCTGTGCCGGTGTATAACAAGCACCCCAATTTAAGAGGGAAGTTTCAGGATTTTTTTTTTTTTTTAATAAACCACTTTGAAGCAAAATAATGGTCAGCGAGCATCAATGCAGCCTGATTAGTGCCCATCTGCAGCCTCAATGCAGCCTGATCTGTGCCCATCTGCAGCTTCAGAGCAGCCTGATCTGTGCCCATCTGCAGCCTCAATGCAGCCTGATCTGTGCCCATCTGGGAGTGATTCTAACTGTTAGGGGGAGGAGCTTCCAGCGACACATCACTGATCACTATTCCTGATCACAGGGAGACCTGCGTCTGCTGGTGTGGACGCCGTACTCTGAAAACCATACCATAGAATTGCTATAAAGACACAGCAGCCCTCAAAAAATCCACTCGCCTGCTTGCATTTTGCCAGTGGATTTTGAGGGCTGGCGAGGAAGGGCTGCCTGGGAGCGGGGGGGGGGGGGGGTCTGCACCAGCCTGTGTGGAATGGGAGTCCTTCTCCCAGCTATCGCGGAGAGGAAGAGAGAAAGAGAGAGAGCCGCCCGGATGTTTAGAGCGCAGCGCAGGGAACACAGCGATAACAGTTTTTATTTCAGTTGCCATGTTCCCTGCCACTCGCTGTCAGATACAGCCCCTCCTCCTGGTCCCGGAACTTTGATAGACAGATCACCTGTCCAATCCTGGTGACGGGTGATCTGTTAATCAAAGCTCCCCGGCCAGTGGGCAGGGCTGTATATGACGTTGAGCGCCGGGAACACAGTAATTGAAATAAAAACTGTTTCCTGTGCTGCGCTCTGATCACCTGGGCGGCTCTCCTGTTCCTCTTCTCCCCTGCACAGGTAGGCTGCATAGTGGACACAGGCTGAATGGTGGGCACAAGGCTGCATTTGGTGGACACAAGGCTGCATTTGGTGGGCACAGGCTGAATGGTGGGCGCAAGGCTGCATGGTGGGCACAAGGCTGCATTTGGTGGACACAAGGCTGAATGGTGGGCACAAGGCTGTATGGTGGGCACTGGGCACAAGGCTGCATAGTGGACACAGGCTGAATGGTGGGCACAAGGCTGCATTTGGTGGACACAAGGCTGCATTTGGTGGACACAGGCTGCATTGGTGGACACACGGCTGCATTGGTGGACACACGGCTGCATTGGTGGACACACGGCTGCATTGGTGGACACACAGCTGCATTGGTGGACACAAGGCTGCATTGGTGGACACAAGGCTGCATTGGTGGACACAAGGCTGCATTTGGTGGACACAAGGCTGCATTTGGTGGACACAAGGCTGCATGGTTGACTCACGGCTGCATGGTGGACACACGGCTGCATGGTGGACACAAGGCTGCATGGTTGACTCACGGCTGCATGGTGGACACACGGCTGCATGGTGGACACAAGGCTGCATGGTGGGCACTGGGCACAAGGCTGCATGGTGGGCACAAGGCTGCATTGGTGGGCACAGGCAGCCTGCATTGGTGGGCACGGATACAGTTGTTGTTAATATTTATTTTTATAACTTAATTCTGCATAAAACATTTAAGTGTCATTTCATGAGATAATATATGAGGGCGTGTTTAGGGGCGGAATTAGGGGCGGGGTGGGTGGGGCAACTGGTGGCGAGTAAAAGTCAATGCCATGGTCCTTACTCTGTACTGTGAAAAACGTGAATAAAATACTATTGAAAGAAAAAGTTTAGCGATGGATTTCCCTTGTTGCTACTGAAATAATATAAGACATATGTGTAAAGACATCTGACATTTTCTTCTCTCATCACACTGTCAAAAATGATTCATCTTCAGCAAGTAATATATATTTATATTTTTTTTTCAATGAGCTAAAAATGTCAGGAACTAAGTGCTGGTATTTGGCCCACATTCCTACGTGGCACTGTTTATTTTCCACGAACCTCTGGCAGAACAATCAGAGTATCTGGAAAAGTACTCGATCCTTCTCAGCTCTATGTCAGGAGGTAATCTGACCTGTCTGCGGAGCGCCGAGAGAGGCGTGGGACATAAATATGCTATAAAACTCCCCAGATTTGTTATTTTATTTTTTCCAAAGTGTTGCTCGTATTTTTAATCTGGTCTTTAGTTTATTAGAATTTTGGACAATTTTAAATATAAGGTTTGTGGAAATATTTAGGAAAGGATTAAAAAAAAATGTGGAAAATAAATAACACTTTTCTTATTAAGAAACCATGACAAATTAATATTCAGTTATGTCATCATAATTACCTGTACCCCACAATAATAATCAGTCACAGATTTCAAAATCTGAGCTCATTTATAATATATATATTGACCCGGATTCACAAAGACTTACCAGTAGATACGCCGTTGTAAGTCCGAATCCACGCCGTCGTATCTTTAAGCGTATGCTCAAATTGAGATACGCTTCTCTGTTGCTAAGATACGACCGGCGTAAGTCTCCTACGCTGCCATATATTAGCTGCATATTTACGCTGGCCGCTAGGGGCATGTACGCCGATTTACGCAGAGAATATTCAAATGAGCAAGATATGCCTATTCACGAACGTACGCACACCCGTCGCAGTAAGATACGCCATTTACGTAAGGCGTTTTCAGGCGCAGCCAATGTTAAGTATGGACGTCGGACAGCCGTCAAATTTCACGTCGTTTACGTTGTTTGCGTAAGCCGCTTCAGAATGGGGCTGGGCGTAGGTTACGTTCACGTCGAAAGCATTGACTATTTGCGACGTGATTTTGAGCATGCGCACTGGGATACGTTCACGGACGGCGCGTCATTTACGTGAGGTCACAATTCATTACCATACAACACGCCCACTACAGCCTACTTTGAATTACGCGCGCTTACGCCAGCACATTTACACTACGCCGCCGTAACTTAGGACGCAAGTGCTTTGTGAACACTGCACTTGCCTCTCTAAGTTGCGGTGGCGTAGCGTAAATAAGATACGCTACGCCCACACAAAGTTACGCCGCCCTACGTGAATCTGGGCCATTATATTTATAGTAGATATAGATATATATAGATCTATATATTTATACTATAGTATATAATTTATAATATATGAAGTTTGTAGTGTTAAGACATTACATTAAAAACAAGAAACGTAGTTTTCGCCATGGGAAAATTACCAAAACTTAATATTGGGTAGAAATAAAATAATTTACTAAGAAATAGCTTGAGAATTGGGATAATTTGGATCTAATTCAGATTATAATTTTAAGTGGACAGAGATTATTATTGCTATACTATAAAACGTGGGAAAAAAAATAACACCTTTCTTATTAAGAAACTATGACTAATTAATATTCAGTTAAGTCATCATAATTCAGCATAATTTATATATTGTAATATTTAATATAATATATATTTTATAATCTATATATTATAAAACATACATACGGTAATATGGCCCGGATTCACAAAGCACTTACTCCGACGTATCTCGAGATACGCCGCGTAAGTGTAACTATGCGCCATCGTATCTGTGCGCCGTGCCCACAATCTGAGATACGCCTAAAAATAGGCTTCCTACGACCGACGTAACTTGCCTGCGCCGTCGTATCGTGAGGCGCATACTTACGCCGGGCGCATTTGCCGCTCCCCTAGATTTTCTATGCACATATGCAAATGAGGGAGATACGCCGATTCACAAACGTAGTTGCGCCCGGCGCATCATATACGCGGTTTGCGTAAGTCGTACGTCCGGCATAAAGTTATTCCCCATATAGGAGGCGCAACTCATGCAAAGGTATGGACCAGGGAACACAAGCCGTCGTATCTTTTGTCGTTTACGTAGTACGTGAATAGGGCTGGGCGTAGGTTACGTTCACGTCGTAGGCAGTGATTCGACGTATCTTTGGCAGTTGTCTCGACGTGATTCTGAGCATGCGCACTGGGATGTGGCCACGGGACGGCGCATGCGCCGTTCATTTTAAGTACTTCTAGGGCGCTTGGCCCATCATTTGCATGGGGTCACGCCTCATTGGCATGGCTCACGCCCACTTCCACCTACGCTGGCTTACGCCGAGGGAACCCAGCGTATCTTTAAGAGCGAGTGGGAGCAAGTACTTTGTGAATCCAGTGCTTGCCTCTGTGCGCTGCGCCGGCGTAGCGTAAAAGAGATACGCTACGGCGGCATAAATATGCGCCGATGTCTGTGAATCTGGGCCGATATGTATATCATTTACTAAGAAATGGCTTGAGGATTGGGATAATTTGGATCTAATTCAGATTATAATAAGTGGACGGAGATTAATATTATTATACAGAATTTATAAAGTTCCAACAGTTTACATTGCACTTTAAAAAACCCATCTTTCAAAAAAGTTGCTTCACCTCCAGCTGGCACAAGCTGGGGAGATTTTATTGGAATTTGGATGAAATTCTGTCTACTGGTCTGTTTTTGTCATTCCAAAGCTGAATATAAGTGCATTAAAATAATTTCGTAATTACAGCTACAATAATTTTTATAAAATCATTTGTAATTACAGCTACAATAATTTTTATAAAATAATTTGTAATTACAGCTACAATAATTTTTATAAAATAATTTGTAAAAGTTCCCTACAAATTGTGTATACATGTCATTAAGTTGCATCAAAATCCAAATTTTCTTTCATTTTTTTTATATATATAAAATTATTTTAAAGTGATTGTAAAGGCAACGTTTTTTTTTTTTTCATGTTATACTTACCGTATTTATCGGCGTATACCGCGCACTATTTTGCCCTGAAAATCAGGGCAAAATCGTGGGTGCGTGGTATACGCCGATACCCGCTTTCCCGCCACGAGTTTGAATACTGCGCCGGCATATACCGAGCGCAGTACCCTCGTGTATCTTCGGGCAGTCTCGGCGCCTCTCGCACTGACGTCCTGAGCGTACAGGACGTCAGCGCGAGAGTTGCTGAGCCTGCCCGACGATACACGAGTGTACTGCGCTCGGTATATGTCGGCGCAGTATTCAAACTCGGCGCGGGAAACGAGCGGGGAGGACGCGAGTACGCCGCAGAAGGACGCCGGACCCGACAAAGAGGACACCCGAAGCCGCAGAAGGACGGCGAACCCGACGAAGAGGACACCCGAAGCCGCAGACGGACGCCGGACCCGACGAAGAGGACACCCGAAGCCGCAGAAGGACGCCTGACCCGACGAAGAGGACACCCGAAGCCGCAGACGGACGCCAGACCCGACGAAGAGGACACCCGAAGCCGCAGAAGGACGCCGGACCCGACGAAGAGGACACCCGAAGCCGCAGACGGACGCCGGACCCGACGAGGCCGCCGATGGACGCCGCGCAAGACACCAAAACTGTAAGTACAAAAAAAAACTTTTTTTCCACAGGATTCGGGGCAACTTTAGGGGTGCGCGGTATACGCGGGAGCGCGTTATACCGCGATAAATACGGTACCTGCTCTGTGCATTGGCTTTGCACAGAATAGCCCAGATCCTCTCCTTAGGACCCTTTTTTTTTAAGTCAGAGCGACTTGAGTCGCACCGATTAGAACGGTTCCATTGCCATTAATCTGGTGCGACTTTTCATGCGACTTTGAACTCCCAAAACGCATGACAAGTTGCGGCAGCGTGAACCAGGGCTAAGTCCACAAGTGTCCCAATGCAAAGATTTCTCCTCTATTCCTGTTCCGGTCACAACTCAAAATTTTTGACTTTCCCGCAATTTCATATTCATTCCTGGTTACAGTGGTCATCAACAGCACACATAGGAGTTGGTTTACTAAAGGCAAATAGGCATTTCAATGTCCAAGGGAATTTGCACTATACAAAGGGAATTTTCCCTGGGAGGATAGTGAATGAGGTGAAGAGCCGCTGACTTCCCCCCTCCAATCATGTGACAGCAAAAATGCATTTTTTTCTTTCCTTGCATATGATTGGGTGTTCTTTGCGAACTGAAATTTCACCACATTTACAAAATGTTGGGGTAAATCAACCCCATCGAGAGGGTCACATACAGCAATTAAAACCTTGAGTAGGGACTGGTTGTGCAAGAAGGAAAGCACCAAAAGCCTAAAGTATAAAGTTTAGATTTAATTTAAAACTTACGTCATTAAATGGCAACATCAGGGATATTTTTTTCCAAAGAATAGATGCAGGGACTCCCTCCTTCTTAGATCCCCCTTGTCTTCACCTCCTACCCACCTCTGAGCACCGTCCCTTGGTTCCACCCCCTTCCCACCTCTGAGAACGGTCCCTTGGTTCCACCCCATACCCACCTCTGAGCACCGTCCCTTGGTTCCACCCCCTTCCCACCTCTGAGAACGGTCCCTTGGTTCCACCCCCTTCCCACCTCTGAGAACGGTCCCTTGGTTCCACCCCATACCCACCTCTGAGCACCGTCCCTTGGTTCCACCCCCTTCCCACCTCTGAGAACGGTCCCTTGGTTCCATCCCCTTCCCACCTCTGAGCACCGTTCCACCCCCTACCCACCTCTGAGTATTGTCCCATGATTCCACCTCTGAGTACCGTTCCTTGGTTCCACCCCCTACCCACCTCTGAGCACCATCCCATAGTTTCACCCCCTACCCACCTCTGAGCATTGTCTCATGGCTCCACCCCCTACCCACCTCTGAGCATTGTCCCATAGTTCCACCCCCCTACCCACCTCTGAGCACCATCCCATAGTTTCACCACCTACCCACCTCTGAGCATTGTCTCATGTCTCCACCCCCTACCCACCTCTGAGCATTGTCCCATAGTTCCACCCCCCTACCCACCTCTGAGCACCATCCCATAGTTTCACCCCCTACCCACCTCTGAGCATTGTCTCATGGCTCCACCCCCTACCCACCTCTGAGCATTGTCCCATAGTTCCACCCCCCTACCCACCTCTGAGCACCATCCCATAGTTTCACCCCCTACCCACCTCTGAGCATTGTCTCATGTCTCCACCCCCTACCCACCTCTGAGCATTGTCCCATAGTTTCACCCCCTACCCACCTCTGAGCACTGTTCTTGGGTTCCATCCCCCTGCCCACCTCTAAACATCGTCCCATTGTTCCACCCCCTACACACCTCTGAGCACTGTTCCTGGGTTCCACCCCCTACCCACCTCTGAGCACCGTCCCTTGGTTCCACCCCCTACCCACCTCTGAGCACCGTTCCACCCCCTACCCACCTCTGAGCATTGTCCCATGATTCCACCTCTACCCACCTCTGAGTACCGTTCCTTGGTTCCACCCCTTACCCACCTCTGAGCACCGTTCCTTGCTTCCACCCCCTACCCACCTCTGAGCACCATCCCATAGTTTCACCCCCTACCCACCTCTGAGCATTGTCTCATGGCTCCACCCCTACCCACCTCTGAGCATTGTCCCATAGTTCCACCCCCTACCCACCTCTGAGCACTGTTCTTGGGTTCCATCCCCCTGCCCACCTCTAAACATCGTCCCATTGTTCCACCCCCTACACACCTCTGAGCACTGTTCCTGGGTTCCACCCCCTACTCACCTCTGAGCACCATCCCATGGTTCCACCCACTACCCACCTCTGAGTACCGTCCCTTGATTCCACCCCCTACGCACCTCTGAACACAGTCCCATGGTTCCACCCCATACCCACCTCTGAGCACCATTTCTTGGTTTCACCTCTGAGCACCATCCCATGATTCCACACCCTACCCACCTTTGAGCGCCGTTCCTTGGTTCCAGCGCCTACCCACCTCTAAGCACCATTCATTGGTTCCACCCCCTACCCACCTCCCAGTACTAACCCTACATTGTATGGAAGTAATCTTGTATGGAAATGGATACTGATAACAAGAAACGTGGTAAAAGAGATCCCCTGCAGCCAACAACAATGGATCCCCTCAGCAAGAATAGAGCCCCCAGCAAGAATAGAGCCCCCCAGCAACAAGAGAGCCACCACCTCAGCAACAATAGATCCTCCCAGCAACAATGGATCCTCCCCAGCAAAAATAGAGTCAACACAACAAAATACCCCACACCCCAACAACAATAGACCCCAGCCAGCAACAATAGATCTCCTAGCAGCCAGTGTCAATAGACCTCCTCATCAACAACAGATACTCCCCCAGGAACAATAGACCTCCCCAGCAACACTAGACCCCCCCCCCCACAAAAATAGATCCTCCAGCAATCATTGACTCCATTGACCCCCCACAGCCAGCATTACAAATGCATTACAACACATGACATCACTTCCGAAATGTTTTTTCTGTAGTTCGAGAATTTTCGTGACTTTCGTAAACCCTTCAGATTCGATCTGAGATTAGCATGCAAAAAAAAAAATGAACGATCATTCGCCCGATAATGTCATCGTGTGAACCGGACATTAGTGTAAACTATAGCAGTTCTATATTAGCTTCAAAGACCAACGCTCAACTAAGTGACGCGCGCAAGTTAAAGAAAAAAAAGTGCTGCCATGTTCCGATTTTTTTGGAGGGTAATTTAGTGACAGCTGACTCCACCCTTTTGCGTACGCCAGTAAACCACATTTCCGATTTCTTCTTTTTTTTTTTTGATTGCCCATACCATACCAATAAAGTCCAAAGGTGGTAGTGAGTAATCTTAAAAAAACAAACAAAAAAAAAACATTCCCTGACCCAGTTTGCACCACCATACAAATCTGATCACTAAATATGATGTCATACCTATGATTTCACGCATATTAAAAAATAAATAAACAAAAATTAAGCATATTTAATGCTAAGGCTGTGTGGAAGGTGACTTACCTTCTCTGGAAGCGGTTTCCAAAATTCTTTCACACAGAAGAGCAGCGTTAGTGATATGACCGCAACAACGCAGGCGGATATCGCCAAAATCGCACATTTTTGGGAATTCCACTTTTTTGGTTTTGATACTTCTGCCTTAATAGAAAAAGATAAATATAAAATATATATTTATATCTTCTATCTATATATATCTATATAAATATATATACACACATATACACACACACACACACACACACACACATTTATATATATATATATATATATATATATATATATATATATATATATATATATATATATATATATATATATATATATATATATATATAAAATAAAAACAACACATAATGAAAAAAAATAAAGAATATATATATATATATATATATATATATATATTCTTTTTTTTTTTTTCATTATGTGTTGTTTTTATTATATATACATATATATATATATATATATATATATATATATATATATATATATATATATATATATATATATATATATATATATATATATATAGTTTCCTTACTTCTGGAAGTCCTGTCTCTTCTAGTATAGTCTTCATCCTTGGAGTTGCTATAGGGACAGTGAGTAAGGCTGGAGTAAGGGAGAGAGCTGGAGAGGCAATTGTGTAACACAGAGTCTGCTGCTGCAGGACCACAGAAGGGGAATTATATTTCAGTGACTTAATGATCTCCCATACCAATCCTTCCTTACATTTTTTTTCTTTTCTTTTTTCACTAGGCGTGTATTCTTCTTCAGTAGTAAAATATACCCAAGTGCACTGCAAACTTCATACCATACACAAATGACTGAGACAGAAGAACAGACAGGCAGGCAGATAGATAGATCGATCGATCGATAGATTAGAGAGAGAAATATATAGATAGATAGATTAGAGAGAGAAATATATAGATAGATAGATTAGAGAGAGAAATATATAGATAGATAGATTAGAGAGAGAAATATATAGATAGATAGATAGATTAGAGAGAGAAATATATAGATAGATAGATTAGAGAGAGAAATAGATAGATAGATAGATAGATAGATAGATAGATAGATAGATAGATAGATAGATAGATAGATAGATAGATAGATAGATAGATAGATAGATAGATAGAAGGAGAAGAGTTACATATTCATACAGAGCAAATAAATTCTAAATAAACTTGAGCCATTAAAAAAATCAGTTTGCATCTTTCTCATCAGGATCCCCCATTACATCAGGGTCCCTATCGTGGTTCCCCATTACATCAGAGTCCCCATCAGTGTCCTCCTTATATCAGGGTCTCCATCATAGTCCCCCTTTACATCAGGTATCATCAAAGTCCCCCTTACATCAGCGTACCCATCAGAACTCCCTCCTTACATCAGAGTCCCCATATGAGTCCTATTTACATCAGGTGCCCCCATCAAAATCCCTCCGTACATTAGGTGTCCCCATCAGAGTCCCCTCTTACACTAGGATCCCCATCATAGCCCCTCCTTACTTCAGGTGACCCTATCAGAGCCCTCTTACATCAGGGGCCCCATTTACATCAGTATACCCATCATAGCTCCCTCCCGCCATAATTCAAGGTTTATGGTCTCTGAGGTCACACAATTTACTGCCTTATTGACCACTGTAGTGGTTCTCATGTGCACTGAATTCTGTTTGAATGCATTAAGGTGAAAAAACATGAAACTTTTCACCCCTTTAAGCTTACCGGTACTACTCATCAAGATGCTCCACCCATTTTCTTGTCACCGCTAGGGACATTGTAGAAGTCTAGACATCACAAGCTCCCTAGGGCTTAGACTAGGTGTATCTAACCAGCGTGATCATATGCGTTTGAACCTGCCCGGGCATCCCCTATGTTGGTAGATATACTTTTCCATGAGTGTGTTCCCCATGTGTGTTATCCAGGAAGTGATAGTAGGTGGCAAGGTTGATTTCCAGCCCATTAAGATGAGTTTCCTGGCCTGAATGCAACCCTGATCAATTCCTCCGGGATCACCTCCTCTAGAACCCCCAGTATACAACATATAGGGTCTAAAGGTACCTTCATTTGAAACACTCCATTGAGTGTACCGTCCACCTCGCTCCAATACCTATGAAGCTTTGGGCAGCGCCACAAGAGATACATGAGATCCCCGTTGTGCCACCGACAACACAAAGGGTCCGCCAGTCTGCCCATCCTATGTAGTTTTGTCGGAGTGTAATGTACTCTTAACAATATATATGTAGCACTACCCCCCAAGGAGCTGCTGGTTTGAGTTGGGTGGCACGCTACCTCTGTATCTCCGCCGTCTAGGGTACTGGATAAAAGCTGTAATAAAGTCAATGCCCACACGACAGGTGTCTTTTCTGTGCATTTATTACCCAATGGGGTAAAATGGTAAAATTAGTAGAAGGTGAAGGGACAGTAGAAATGGAAGATGACAGATTCAGGTGTAACTGGTTACGGAAACAGTCCTGCTTCCTACGACAACTTTTGTCGCCACTCTAGCCAGAGTGGGTATAGTGCATCTGGATAGGCTTCTCTCACCAGCCTAGCAGCCAGAGTGTCACTCGAATAACTTTTAGGGTGAAGTCCCTGCCATGGACCCTCCTGAAGGTGGAGATAGCTTCGGTCTCAAAGCCTTCTTAACTGGATTCAACACCCGGATCTCCTTCCGACAGCTTTGGGTATATCAGGGACTGATAGGCGACCTCTGTCCAGACTTTCAGACTCACAATGTCCTTCGATGAGCGGGTAGGCCTCTCCTGGAACACCAGCCTCATGCTCAGTATCCCCCAGACAGGTTCCTTATCAGTCATCTTCCTCCAATTGGACGGACAGGACCACTTGTCAAATTAGGGACCCAGTCGACCAACTGGGTCCACAAGGCAGATGAATTTTGCTCCGGACCAATGGGGTCCCGAAAGCCAGGAACACTGCAACACACACCCCTGCCAGGAGGGCCACACACGGGGGTGGTGGGACGACTGCCCAGCTCCAGGGCGGGAAGAAGACGACGAACCAATGGCGTCTGCCCTTTAAATACCCCCTCCCCAGCATGCACAGCAAAGCGATTCACCCTTCTGATTGGCTGCCGGGGAGAAATATCCAAGTACACCTGACCCTACTGCTGCCACCTGTCGGTCTGGGGTGGGACCAACCCCCCAAACAACGTCAGTATGCACAGACAGCACAGCCAAAGCTGGAGCAGAGGCCCTAAATTTAAACCAAATAAACATGATCAGAGCCAATTAACTCTCTCAACTCCCCTAAATTTACAATAGCACCAGCTCTGAAAGTAGCCAGGCGCTACATATACAATTGGGAAACTTTTTGTGACACATTCAGAGAGCATGAGGTTATGGATTGCATGGCTTCCTCCCACTGATCCCCTGTAAGTTGGCTGAGGTCCCTCTAGAGTGCAGCACGTGGAATACCAGAGTGTGTGACAGTGCCAGAGTTTAGGCTTCTAAATAGACCTCAGGAAGCGATTTCTGTTCATCAGAGCCAAATTTAATGGCATGGGCAGCAAGAGAGGTAAGGATATGCTTTCTTTTTTGCAAGTATGTCTTTGATGTCAAATTTTATTTTAGTGACAGATTCCCTTTATTCATTTTTAAGTCACATTCAGTTACAGAATAGGGTGTGTTAGTATAGATCAGGGTTTTCCAAACTTTCTGAACAAAGGGACAGTTTACTGTACTTCTGACTGTAAGTGAGCCAGACTGTGGCCAATGGCAGTAGAAAATGCCTTGGTGTCAATGGAAGTTAAGAATGCCCCATCATTGGTATTATTTCCCCATTGTTGATATCAGGGGAAGGAATAGTGCCCCATCAGTGGAAGAAATAAAGCCCCATTGCTGGTGTCAGTGGGAGGAATAGTTCCCTGTCACTGGTGTCAGTGGGAAGAATAGTGCCCTGTAGTTGGTTCCCGCAGGAGGAATAATGTCCCATCATTGGTGTCAGTGGAAAGAATGGTACCCCATTGTTGGTATAAGTGACAGGATATATGCCCCATTGTTGATGTAGAAGGAATAGTGCCTTGTATCAGTGGAAAGTAAAGTGTCCCAAGGGCCTGATAAAGGCATGCAAAGGGCCACATCTGGCCCCCGGGCCGCAGTTAGGAGACTGTAAGGCTTGCTAGAGTTCCCCCATAAAATCAATGCATTGTAAGGCTTGCTAGAGTTCCCCCATAATATCAATGCATTGTAAGGCTTGCTAGAGTTCCCCCATAATATCAATGCTTGTATAAGATGTATGCTTTAACCCAGAACCGTTAGGAGCAGAGAACAATAACAAGAGAAGGCATACGGTAGAACAAGTTTTAGTTGGCTACACAGAAAATAGATTGCTATGTTTTCATGCTTCCAGGGTAGATGAATGCACGCTTAAAAATGAATGTTGTATAATTGTGACGTACTGAATTACTTGTATATACTAAATTACTTTACTATGATTGGCTGAACCAAGGGCGTTCCTTTTCTTGTATGTTTTGAATAGGTGCAAGAAATAAATCCTAGTCTTTGATTCACCGTATCGCTGCGTGTGTCTTGACTTGCCGATGCATCAGGGAGTTTCCATACATCCAGAGGTCCAAAAGCCCGGGTCCAGTTGAACCAACAACCTCACAGAGACCACTGGTATATATCAGCCTTTCCCAACCAGGGTTCCTCCAGAGGTTGCCAGGGGTTTCTTGAGCAAATCTTGCCTCTTAGATAAGTAGCCACTGAAACAATGATCTTTTTAGCTACTGTATCTGTAAGGAGAGGATGTATCCCAATGACCACAAATGTAAGGGGCATTCTTCGATGCGACCATCAAGCTAATGTACGATGAGCCGTAGACAAAGTGAAGCCTCGTACACACGACCGTTTTTTCCTGGCAGGAAAACTGCCAAGAAAGCTTTTGGCCGGGAAAACCAGACGTGTATGCTTCCTCGCAGTTTTCCCGGCAGGAAAACAGCCGGGAATCCCGTCGGGAAAATAGAGAACACCCATCTATATTTTCCCGCCGGGTTCTCGGCTTTTCCCTCGGTTTTCGCGTGGATTTTTTTACCGCCGAGAAAACCGAGCGTGTGTACAGGGCTTGGTTGTTAGTAGGGGGTTCCCTGAGCCTGGAAAGTTATTTCAAGGGTTCCTCCAAATTAAAAACATTTTAAAGAAAGGCTGGTGTAGATTATATCACGTGTTTTAAATAAAATTTACGTATTCCTTTAAACGTTTTATAGAACTTTTCTTTTCTTCTCATTGAGCATTAGAAACTTGTTTGCGAGACCACAGGGTCCGAGGGAGCTACGACATTAGTAGCTGTATACGAAGCACCAAGACGTACACCCGATTCCTTATTATTGCTGCAATTCCTTGTTCCCACATTTCTCTAAATTGTTTTCCATCCATCATTTCTGTCCCCCCCCCCCCATGAATCCTGGGAACCTGGAGGACCATGTACTGTGGGTCTCTCTACATTTTGAAGACTAAATTCGAAGAACTAGACTAATTTTCTTCTACATTCAGATGTAGACTGAGTAGCTGTCTGATAAATCCAGGTAGCTGTAAGATAAAACATCTGGATCTCGGTGAGGCTTTAACTCTACACATGAGCCGGAGCCCGGATACTCGTCAGTCTGGGGGGTGATGCAAGAGAAGAAAGGGAGAGGGCAGGAGGGATTGGAGACTTGACATGCGGGAATGTATTCTGTTCTTTTCATTTAGCTTAAATTATCTGCAATTCTTGCAATGTAAGATCAGTGTTATGACTTGTTTTCCACTCAGTCTGTAGAAGAATGGAAAGTTAAAAAGTGATAATTGTATAAAAGAATAAATAACCCATAGCAGTCAAAGATCTGGACGTGTGGGCGGATTTAGACATAGACAGGAATAGCTAGATCTACATTGTCGAATTCTTTATAATGTGGTACCCCAGTGACTCTTATTTTGGTTGAGGCAGTAAATAGCCGTGTTCCTCACAATAGTTATGTTTCAAGTATCAAAATAAATGTAGCGCTCACCCCCGAAGGAGCCGCTGATTTGTTTTGGGACCGGCCTGCTAAGTTACCTTGGCGTTGTCTAGGGGGTGTAACAGTGAGAGCAAAAGCGGTGAGCGAAGGTCCAGACAGTGAATAAAGGTTTTCTCAATGCTTTATTTTCCAGGCCCAACACGGCCAACATCAACATCAGTGGGGAAGGTCAAGGTTGATGAAGAAAGAGGAGAGAACTTTGCAGTATCAGGCCTGGATATTAAATGGAGCAGTCAGTACTGCTCCGCATAGTACCAATTTGTAACACGTCGCCACTCCATCTGAGTGGGTAAAGTGCCCCCGGACAGACTCTTTTTTCTACAAGTCTGGTAGCCAAGGTGTCACTTAGGATTTCTGGGAGGATGCGGGCCTGTCTCACGGGCCAAGTACAGTAACTGAGCTAGGTAAATCAATAAAGCAATCCTTCCAGTAGATTTCTGCGTTGGTCACCAGATGACAGCAACATACCTCTCAGTACTCTGGTCACCGGATCCCCAATTGGTTTGTTCAGGCTCTGTTGGACGACCTGCCTCCGGGTCCTCCTCAAACCAACTCCCCAATAACGGCACCCAGCCTGGGATCCTTTCAGTAGAACCGGGAACCCACCCAGCGAGTCACTGGGGTCCCCTTGTACCTCCGGATGAGGGTTTTCGTAGACTGCAACTTTGGCCAGGTGGGCCACGCCGGTGGGATCCATGGATGCGCGCACCCTGAAGGTGGATGCCGCACCTGGAACGGGACCCCGCGAAGATTTTAGAACGCATGACCCCTGTCACAGATATACTCTCCCCCAGCATGCCTTGCGAGGAAGAAACTTCTCTAATTGGCTGCTGGGGAAAACTTGCTCTGCCAGAATCCTGCTGGTGCCAACTGCTGGTCAGGGATGACATTGCATCCCCGGACCACAGACTGACCCAGCGGACATTTCTGGAACGACAGAAGTCCCAGAAATTCAAACAATTAGTGAATGGGAGCAAGGCAACTCTCTCATTCCCCACTAACTTTAGTGTAGTGCCAATACTGAAAGTAGGGGGGGCGCTACATAAATAATTAGCAATCCAATTTAAAGTTTTATCATGACCAATATCTATCTATCTACTAGACATGTGCATTCGTTTTCGCCCAAATGCATTTTCGTCCGTGTAACGGAACGTCCCACACTCCGCTTGAGTGCTTCCGTCATATACCGCTTCCTATCAGTCTAGATATAGATATCAGATATTCCAGCTGCTCTCAAGCACACAACGAGACAAGACTTGTTTGTCTGCTGAAAATGGAGTCTTTATTAGAACCAAGAATACAACCTTATATACAGTTAAGAGGAGGTAACCAGAACATAAATTAACATGAGCTAATTAACTAATCATTTACCCAGACTAGGCGACTCATAGATATGACCTTTCAGGGTAGACGTCGCGTCTCCTCGCTCACCTGCTATACAATACACATTATCATAAGTGTAAACACAAGACATCTTCACACAATAGCCGGGTCAATTAGCACAGAGAACAGACAGATGGCTGGAGGTGACGGCATTAGCATCTCCTTACACTGTATGTCCCAACAGTATGAATCAGTCACTCTAATATGGCATATACAGGGTCCCCAGGCATACAGCTCACAAAGACCACCGTTCCCCCAAATGCCAGGGCCCCTGATCGCAAGGCAAGAGGCTAGCATTCAGTCCCCTCCAAAGCCTCTGTCCAAGGTGAGTCTGTCACAGTCCGAATTTTGGGTATTTTCGTTATCGTTTTAACAAACGAAAAAAACGTGCAGAATTCGAAATCCGAAAGATCTGACATAAAAAAAATGCTTTATTTTCGTTGCTACAACAGTTTGATATAGATAGGAGATTCAATGCTGACAATAGCAATCTGTGTCTATCGAACCTGCGGTCAAATGTGCCTAACCCAACTCTATTAGTCCAAGATTATTCTACATAGAGAGAAAAGATTCAACATTATAGAGACAGTGTTGGGGGTAGACCATTTGACATGAACAACGGAGATTCGACGAAGCAGCGAAAAACATACAAACGTTGAATCTGTCATTGGAGGCTTATGTTGTCTGTCGAAAGTTCTAAGAAGATTCGACAAGCAGCTAAACTGTTCGGCGCCACAATCGTATATTTCTGGTCAAATTCTCGGCCCATAGGCTATAGAAGAATTTGAATGTTGGTTGACTAGTAATAATAATTAATAAATATAATTATTACTAGTGTCATACAACATTAGAATTCTTCTATAGCTTGTAGGCGGAACATTCGACCGGAAATATACAATGGTGGCGTCGTACAGTTTGGCTGCTTGTCAAATCTTCTTAGAACATCCGACAGACACCATAAGCCTTCAATGACAGATTCGACCTTAATTCATTCGGATTTTTGGACAAATGCATTTTATAACAAAACTAAATAAATAAAACCAAAATTTGGGAGTAACTAAATACATTTATTTTTCCGGATAAAAACGAAATTCCAAAATAAAATATTTCAGTGTGCACATGTCTACTATCTATATATGTATCTATCCCCTACACAGCTGAGCCCCAGCGTCACATTTAGAGCTATAGGGTCATGTTCCAGGTAGAAGTTTAGGGGTCCTTACTGTTTCTACTCCTGAGCCCCAGATGTTCTTTAAGAATGTTTAACCACTTGCCGTCGCCGCACCGTCGAAATACGTCCACAAGGTGGCTCTCCTAGGCGAGAGCACGTAATATGACGTCCTGCCTTTTAGCCGCCACTAGGGGCGCACGCCCCCCGCTCGCCCCCGACTCCCGTGCGTGTGCCCGGCGGGCGCGATCGCCGCCGGGCACACGCGATCGCTCGGTACAGAGCGGGGAACGGGAGCTGTGTGTGTAAACACACAGCTCTCGTTCCTGTCAGCAGGGGAAATGCTGATTTTCTGTTCATACAATGTATGAACAGAAGATCAGTGTTTCCCCTAGTGAGGCCACCCCCCCCCACAGTAAGAACACACCCAGGCATACTTAACCCCTTCCCCGCCCCCTAGTGTTAACCCCTTCACTGCCAGTGGCATTTTTATAGTAATCTAATGCATTTTTATAGCACTGATCGCTATAAAAATGCCAATGGTCCCAAAAATGTGTCAAAAATGTCCGAAGTGTCCGCCATAATGTCGCAATACCGAAAAAAAAATCGCTGATCGCCGCCATTACTAGTAAAAAAAAATATTAATAAAAATGCCATAAAAATACCCCCTATTTTGTAAACGCTATAACTTTTGCGCAAACCAATCAATAAACGCTTATTGCGATTTTTTTTTACGAAAAATATGTAGAAGAATACGTATCGGCCTAAACTGAGGGAAAAAAATGTTTTTTTATATATTTTTGGGGGATATTTATTACAGCAAAAAGTAAAAAATATTCATTTTTTTCAAAATTGTCGTTCTATTTTTGTTTATAGCGCAAAAAATAAAAAACGCAGAGGTGATCAAATACCACCAAAAGAAAGCTCTATTTCTGGGAAAAAAAGGACGCCAATTTTGTTTGGGAGCCACGTCGCACGACCGCGCAATTGTCTGTTAAAGCGACGCAGTCCCGAATCGCAAAAAGTACTCTGGTCTTTGGGCAGCAATATGGTCCGGGGGGTAAGTGGTTAAGCACTCTATCTATCTGTCTATGATCTGAGATGTTTTGAAACCTTGAAACTTCTAGATGAACCCAACAAAGCTGAGCCCCAGGGGTCACATTTGAAGCTATAGGGCCATGTTCCAGGTAGAAGTTTAGGGGTCCATATTGTTTCTACTCCTGGGCCCCAGATGTTCTCAAGAATATCTAAACATCCTTGGATAATATCAAACAGAATCTATCAAGCCATCTTTCCATCTAAAATAACCCATTTTTTTTTTTTATGACCAGCTATCGATCTATATTTCTATGATCTGTGCTGTTATGAAACCCTGAAACTTCCAGATGAACCCATCAAAGCTGAGCCCCAGGGTCACATTTGGAGCTAAAGGGTCATGTTCCAGGTAGAAGTTTAAGGGTCCATATTGTTTCTACTCCTGGGGCCCAGATGTTCTTAAGAATGTCTAAACATCCTTGAATAATATCAAATTGAATCTATCAAGACATCTTTCCATTTAAAATAACCCAATCTTTTTCTTATGACCAATATCTATCTATCTATCTATCTATCTATCTATCTATCTATCATCTGAGCTGTTATAAAACCTTGAAACTTCTAGGTGAACCCATCAAACCTGAGTCCCAGAGTCACATTTGGAGCTATAGGGTAGAAGTTTAGGGGCCCATGTTGTTTCTACTCCTGGACCCCAGATGTTCTCAAGAATGTTTAAGCATTGTTGGATAACATCAACCAGAATCCTTCAATCCATCTCTCCAGGTGATGCAACCCAACCGATGGCCCCCCGTTCCCCACCTAATGGATCCCGTCTTACCCTGTTTTATACAGGAGAACATCTTCATGCATTGTTGTCCAGATGTTCTCAAGACTGTTTGAGCATTCTATCTATCTATCGATCTGTCTATCTGTTATGAAAACCTGAAACTTCTAGATGAACCCATCAAACCTGAGTCTCAACGTCTCATTTGGAGCTATAGGGCCATGTTCCAGGTAGAAGTTTAGGGGTCCTTATTGTTTCTACTCCTGGGCCCCAGATGTTCTCAAGAATGTCGAAGCATTCTTGGATAACATCAACCAGAATCCTTCAATCCGTCTCTCCAGGTGAATAACCCCACCTAATGGATCCCGTCTTACCGTGTTTTGTACATGAGAACGTCTTCATGCATTTCTGTATGTAATTATTTCACTTTTCTTCCCAACTGTTTTACAAATTCTTCGAGTGGTTCCCTTCAGTTATTTGCGTTTATAAAAGTTGGGACCTGTTTGAACTTAGAAGAAGAATCTGTAGTAAAACACATTATAAGACATTGCGGAGAGCGTTGTACAGACACGAACCTCCCATAAAATGTTCGGTTCTTCTTTTCTATGGGGATCAGACGGCATTCCTCCTTCATTGTGGTTCCAATAAACTCGGGATATTTGTGAACGTGTCTCGGTTAATTAGGCTTTTAAATGTTTTTCACAGAAAGGTAAGAACTTGTATTATGGCTGTGAAATGACTACTTTATGCAGCAGCTGGAAGATGTAGAGAGGACAAGGAACTGGAAGTCCCATTCAAAAAGAACACACAATTTAGTGCTTTTTTAGTGTCAGTGATTTAGTGAGTGGCGGCTGGTGCCCAAAACTTTGGGGAGGTGCAAACAAACTGAAAAAAAAAAAAAACATGAAACGCAACTACTGTGCCCATCAATTGTTGCCAGTGTGCCCCATCAATTGCCGCCATTGTGCTGTCACTGTGCCCATCAATGGTTGCCAGTGTGCCCCATAAATTGCCGCCATTGTGCTGCCACTGTGCCCATCAATTGCTGTATATATATATATATATATATATATATACACATATACACACACACACACACACACACTGGCCCAGATTCACAAAGCACTTACGCCGAAGTATCTCGAGATACGAAAAGATATATCTTTTTTTTACATTTTGATCACTTTTATTGCTGTCACAAGGAATGTAAACATCCCTTGTGACAGTAATAGGTGGTGACAGGTAGGGTTGTCCCGATACCGATACCAGTATCGGTATCGGGACCGATACCGAGTATTTGCGCTAGTACTCGTACTCGTGCAAATACTCCCGATACCAAAATAGAATACTTTTTTTCTTTTTTTTTTGTGACATCGAGCGGTGCATAGAGGCAGGGCCGGATTAACCGTGGGGCTGATGGAGCTGCAGCTCCAGGCCCCCATCATAATATAGGCCCAAACTTAATTCTCTCACCAGGGCCCGGCCATTGGATGGCACTGATAGGTGGCACTGGCATTGATTGGGTGGCACTGATGAGATGCACTAATAAGCTGCCTCCCTGCACTGATGCACTAATGGTCACTGATCTGCACTGATAGGTGGCACTGGCTAGCTGCACTTTTGGGCACTGGCACCGATGAGCTGCACTGATAGGTGGCACTGGCAGTGATCACTCCTTCAATGATATGTAGTTTTCCAGTACCGTATGCTAAAAAACAGCCCCACACCATGATGTACCAGTTCTTCATAATTCTAAAGAAAATATCCTTAGTCTGTATTGTGGTTTGAAAACGGTCACATGACATTTAAAAAAAGTATCGGTATTCGGTATCGGCGACTACTTGAAAAAAAGTATCGGTACTTGTACTCTGTCCTAAAAAAGTGGTATCGGGACAACCCTAGTGACAGGTACTCTTTATGGAGGGATCGGGGGTCTAAAAGACCCCCGATCCCTCCTTTGCACTTAAAAGTATTCAGATCGCCGAAAACGGCGATTCTAAATACTGTGTACTTTTTTAAATCCGGCGCCATTGGCAGCCGAGAAACCCGGAAGTGACGTCATGACGTCGCGCTTCCGTGTTCACATTGCGGAGACTGAATCAAAGCCGTTTACGGCTTAGTTTCAGTCTGCGCCTGGACACTGGAGGCGCCGGATCGAGTCTCCCGGTGGGACGGGAGGCCCGGTCAGAGCGGCGAGAGGCGGCGGGAGGCAGGGGGATGTCCCCTCCAGCTCCTCCGGCATAACAACCGAGCGGCTTTTCGCCGCATCGGTTGTTATGTCTGGATAGCCAATCGCCGGCTCTAAACAATGGTTTCCGGGATGATGCCTGCAGCTTTCGGGTATAACCCCCGAAAGCCGAGGACGCATATATGCGTACGCTCGGCGTGAAAGGGGACATTTTCAGATCCCTATGACTTAGGCTACTTTCACACTGAGGCACTTTGCAATAGCGCCAGCAAAGCGCCCTGAAACAGCCTCTCCTTTCACTCCAATGTGAAAGCCCCGAGTGCTTTCACACTGGAGCAGTGCGCTGGCAGGACGCTCAAAAAAGTCCTGCCAGCCCCATCTTTGAGGCGCTGTAGGAGCGTGGTGTAATACGCCGTTCCTAAAGCACCCCTGCCCATTGAAATCAATGGGCAGCATCGCTGAACCGCCGGCAAAAACGCAGCGGGCGGTTTTAACCCTTTTTTGGCTGCTAGCGGGGGTTAAAAGCACCCCACTAGCAACCGAATAGCGCCGCAAAAAATTACGGTGCAACACCTCAGTGTGAAAGTAGCATTAATGACGAAGCTGTGTGTGTGCAGAGGAGGGGAGGGGGCAACTAACACATGGACAAATGGACTGTAGTGTGTTTCTGCAAAACTGAAAATGCACTAAAAAATGCATAAAAAATGCATAGGTGTGAACCAGGCCTAAAGATGCTATACGTGCAACAGCAGGTTTTTTGTTCAGATCACTAGCTGACAGGTGCTTGCATCTACACAAGTGATGCTGGGGCACTGTATTCTGATGGGGGGGCTCCCCACTGTCAGAATACACTGATCAGTGCTGTAGGCGATTGGCTGCAAGCCACTAATTAAAAAAGGTTCTGTCTTACAGGGAGGGCTACACCCAAACTGAAATTAAGGCTATGCCTGCTCAGCTAGCGGCTGAAGAAAAGGTTAAAACTAGCCGTGTTGCAGCGCTGCCGAAGCACTTTGCAGGCACTTCGCCAGCGCTGCCCATTCATTCCAATGGGCATGGGGCAGTTTAGAAGCGGTGTATACAGCGCTACCAAACCACCCCAAAGATGCTGCTTGCAGGACCTTTGCTCACCGCTTCAGTGTAAAAGCACTCAGGCTTTCACACTGAGGAGGCATTTTACCCCAGTGTGAAAGGGGTCTTAAGTTACTAGCTGTGGTCACACTCCAACCTCCCCATCATACCATACAGGGTTAATGTCCCTCTATGGTATGTGATGATGTCACAGCTTTGGGATGAAGGAAGAGAGATTAGAATCAGGTAAGTGAAAGAGGTTACCCCCCCCCCCCCCACACACACTGCAAGGCTGGACTTTTTTACTGTCCTGGACAGTGGCGGCTGGTGCTCAAAATTTTTGAGGGGGCGCAAACAAATGAAAAAAAAAAAAAGACAATTGCAGCTTCACTGTGCCCATCAAAGGCAGCCACTGTGCCCATCAAAGGCAGCCACTGTGCCCATCAAATGCAGCCACTGTGCCATGCCATCAAATGCAGCCACTGTGCCATCAATTTTTGCCAATGTGCCATCAATTATCGTCACTGTGCCATGCCAAACGCAGCCACTGTGCCATCAAACGCAGCCACTGTGCCATCAAACGCAGCCACTGTGCCATCAAACGCAGCCACTGTGCTATCAACTGTCGCCACTGTGCCCATCAATTGTCACCACTGTGCCCATCAATTGTCACCACTGTGCCCATCAATTGTCACCATTGTGCCATGCCAAACGCAGCCACTGTGCCATCAAACGCAGCCACTGTGCCATGTCATCAATTGTTACCACTGTGCCCACATCAATTGTCGCCACTGTACCCACATCAATTGTAGCCACTGTGCCCACATCAATTGTAGCCACTGTGCCCACATCAATTGTCCCCACTGTGCCCACATCAATTGTAGCCACTGTTCCCATATCAATTGTCACCACTGTGCCCTGTAAAATGCTGCCAGTCAGATTGCCCCTCCCCGCCCAGCACTTACCTTTCTGGGGTTAGCCATCCTCCTTCCACGGTCCCTTGATGTCTTCTGCCGCCCTCGATGACACTTTAGCCAATTTAGGTTACCGATAACCAGAATCGGTGAACCTGATTGGCTGAGACGGCCGTCAGTCTTATCCAAGGGACGCACCCCCCTTCTTTTCCGAGGATAAGACATCCGGGAGCCGAAGGGCTGTACTCGGAAAGCCTATCAGAGCCCTGATAGGCACTTCCGCACAGCCAACCAGCTGCCGTTATTTAGGCATCCGGCGCCCAATGTCCGGCCATCTGAATAGTGGGCGGCAGCTGGCCACAATAACATACATTCATGCAATGCATGAATGTATGTTATTTGCGCGGCGCTGCAGAACGACGTTCTAAAAGCCTTAAAGGGCCCGTTTTTTTATGACTATAGGAGGGGGGGGGGGGCGGCACCCAGGCGCCCCCTATGGATGGGCTGCCACTGTGCTAATGTCTTGTATTTCTTGCATCATTTCCTAATTACCATGATTGTAATATGCTGTGAATGTCCCCTTTGTCCCCATGCATGTTGTAAGCTTTCCTTGCTCCTTTTTTGGCCTACATGCATCTTTCCCTTCACTAACCTGTCCAGCATGCTATCCTAGGCCCAAACACACCTAGCCTAGTCTGTTTCAAACTTGTTTTTTGTCTGCTCCATTGTAGTTCTGCCCCCCTTAACCACTTCTCTACTTTGGGTGTTTTTCAGATTTGGTGTTTACAAGACTAAGACAGCAATAAATTTGGCCCAATTTTTTTATATATTGTGAAAGATAATGTTACGCCAAGTAAAATGGTACCCAACATGTCACGCTTACAAATTGCGCCAGCTCGTGGCATGGCGTCAAACTTTTACCCTTAAAAATCTCGATAGGCGACGTTTAAAAAATTCTATAGGTTGCATTTTTTGAGTTACAGAGTAGGTCTAAGGCTATAATTATTGCTCTCGCTCTAATGATCGCGGCGATACCTCACTTGTGTCGTTTGAACACCGTTTTCATATGCAGGCGCTACTCGCGTATGCGTTCGCTTCTGCGCACGAGCTCGTCGGGACGGGGCGCTTTAAAATTTTTTTTTTTTTTTCTAATTTATTTTTATTTATTTTATTATTTTTTACACTGGAAAAAAAATTAAAAATAAAATGATCACTTTTATTCCTATTACAAGGAATGTAAACATCCCTTGTAATAGAAAAAAGCATGACAGGTCCTCTTAAATATGAGATCTGGGGTCAAAAAGACGTCAGATCTCATATTTAGGCTTAAATGCAAAAAAAAAAAAATAAAAAAAATTTGAAAATGTCATTTTTTCAAATGACAAAAAAAAAAAATGTTTCTTTAAGAGGCTGGGTGGGACTGACGTTTTGACGTCACTTCCGCCCAGCAGAGCTATGAGGACGGGCAAAGGAGATTTTTCCTTCACTCGCAACCCCGCACAGCTGCCGAACGGTGGCCCCTCTCCCGCCACCGATAACGGCGATCTCGCGGCGAATCCGCCGCGGAGACCGCTGTTATCGTTTACCAGACCGCTGACACTAAAGATAGATACCTCGGTTGTGGCAGCAGCTGCTGCCGTTACCGAGATATCTATCTTTAAAGTTAGGCCGTATAAAGACGTACAGCGGTCTGGAAGTTGTTAAAATGTGTCCCATTTTCTTTTTCACATTAAATTTAGGCCGAGTGCTAGAGGGATTTTTTTTTCTGGGCCCAAACTAACTCAGCTAGAACCCCCCCCCCCCCCCCTTAAAAAAGTTTAATGGCCCATCAGAGGGGTGAGGAGTCTGATAAGTGGGCCTATTTTAGTTTTGGCATGAATGTATGTTATTTGCGCGGCGCTGCAGAACGACATTGGTCACTGGTCCTGGAGTTGGGGTGTATTATTATGATAAGCTTTTTGATAGGTTAGGAATTCTTGGGACTCCTGAGGCGCTCCATAGACGTATTCCATATACACACGCACTGTATGTTATTAAAAAAGAATGATTGTAACAGGATATAATGTGTGTGTGGAATCCATTTATGTAACACCTCAGAATTCCTGACCTGTTGAAGAATTTCTCTCTCAGTACAAAGTACAGGGCAGGTTTACAGCACAGAATTGTGTGGTGGAAAAGGCAGAGAAGGAAGGAGAGTACTCACAGGTAAAGGCTGAAATTTTCAGTCACCCCCCAGGGAGAGCTGTGCTGTCTGCTGGACAGGGGGAAAGAGATGGAGGGTGCACTGTGATGATCTCTTCCTGCTCCTCCCACCTGTCCTTCATCTGTGAAAGCCCCGACTGACTCAGCCAGACAGGAACCCGAGGAGAGAGACAGTTTTCCCGCCAAATGCTGCATCAGGAGATTGGCGTGACACATCCTGAGTCCCAGCGGGTCTCCTTCACCTCAGTCTATTCCATTGTCGGTATTCACTGCAAGGCAGAAGCCGGGAGGCGGGGCACTCGGAGGCAGAGCACAGAGGAGAAGGGCACATCCTCCTCCTCTGCCTGGGTTGGTCCCGGCAAACAACGTTTTCTCTGCAGCTGACAAAAGGGTAGTGATGGGCTGCGGAAGCCCCGTGGTGGCAGCGGGTAGGTGCCAAAATCAGTGTGCTTCCAGTTTGCCCCATCAAATGCCGCCAGTTTGCCCCATGAAATGCCGCCAGTTTGCCCCATCAATTGCCGCCAGTGTGCTGTCAGTTTGCCCCATGAAATGCCGCCAGTGTGCCCATCAATTGCCGCCAGTGTGCCCCATCAAATGCTGCCAGTGTGCCCATCAATTTCAGCCAATGTACTGCCAGTGTGCCCCATCAATTGCCGCCAGTGTGCTCATCAATTGCTGCCAGTGTGTCCCATCAATTGCCGCCAGTTTGCCCCATTAATTGCCACCAGTGTGCTGCCAGTTTGCCCCATCAAATGCCGCCAGTGTGCTGCCAATTTTCCTCATCAAATGCCGCCAGTTTGCCCCATCAAATGCCGCCAGTGTGATGCCAATTTGCCCCATCAAATGCCGCCAGTTTGCCCCATAAATGCCGCCAGTGTGCTGCCAGTTTGCTTCATCAAATGCCAATGCATGAATCTATCTATTGGTGATGGCGCGGTGCAGGAGAGAGGGGGCGGGGCTCCTGCGCCCTCTATGTAGGCACCGCCACCGGATTTAGTGCATAGTATTTCGGCTTGCATAAGGAACCTTCGGCATGCATCAAGGAGCTTCGCTCAGGATTTTAAAGCACTACTAAGCTCTGGTATTACGTTTTGGTAAGTTAAAGCTGAACTGTAGTCTTCCACTGTTGTACAGGCTCCCATCCTGTACTGAATTGGGAGGACGTCCAGCATCATTTAGGTCTTTCCTCCCCAAAATGTACATGTGAGCACAAAATGTAAAACAAAAAATCGCTCTAGTGCCAAACTGGTTAAAGTCCACTTCCAATAATCAATGTACTACTTCAGGGGTCTCCAAACTTTCTAAATAAAGATCATTGTCCTTGAAATTTTAAGAGGGGCCAGAATGTGGCCAGTGGGAGTAGAAAATATCCTGACTTTGATAAGAATGCCCCATTATTGGTGTTCGTGAGATAAATTGTGCCCCGTCATTGGTGTCAGTGGGAGGAATAGTGTCCCATCATTGGTATCAGTGGGAGGAATAGTGTCCCATCATTGGTATCAGTGGGAGGAATAGTGTCCCATCATTGGTGTCAGTGGGAGGAATAGCGTCCCTTCATTGGTATCAGTGGGAGGAATAGTGTCCCATCATTGGTGTCAGTGGGAGGAATAGTGTCCCATCATTGGTGTCAGTGGGAGGAATAGCGTCCCTTCATTGGTATCAGTGGGAGGAATAGTGCCCCATCATTGGTGTCAGTGGGAGGAATATAGTCCCATCATTGGTATCAGTGGGAGGAATAGTGCCCCATCATTGGTGTCAGTGGGAGTAATAGTGTCCCATCATTGGTGTCAGTGGGAGGAATAGTGTCCCATCATTGGTATCAGTGGGAGGAATAGCGTCCCATCATTGGTGTCAGTGGGAGGAATAGCGTCCCTTCATTGGTATCAGTGGGAGGAATAGTGCCCCATCATTGGTGTCAGTGGGAGTAATAGTGTCCCATCATTGGTGTCAGTGGGAGGAATAGTGTCCCATCATTGGTATGAGTGGGAGGAATAGCGTCCCATCATTGGTGTCAGTGGGAGGAATAGCGTCCCTTCATTGGTATCAGTGGGAGGAATAGTGCCCCATCATTGGTGTCAGTGGGAGGAATAGTGCGCTATCATTGCTATTAGTGGGAGGAATAGTGTCCCATCATTGGTATCAGTGGGAGGAATAGTGCCCCATCATTGGTATCAGTGGGAGGAATAGTGCCCCATCATTGGTATCAGTGGGAGGAATAGTGTCCCATCATTGGTGTCAGTAGGAGGAATAGTGTCCCATCATTGGTGTCAGTGGGATGAATAGTGTCCCATCATTGGTATCAGTAGGAGGAATAGTGTCCCATCATTGGTGTCAGTGGGAGGAATAGTGTCCCATCATTGGTATCAGTAGGAGGAATAGTGTCCCATCATTGGTATCAGTGGGAGGAATAGTGTCCCATCATTGGTATCAGTGGGAGGAATAGTGTCCCATCATTGGTGTCAGTGGGAGGAATAGTGTCCCATCATTGGTGTCAGTGGGAGGAATAGTGTCCCATCATTGGTGTCAGTAGGAGGAATAGTGTCCCATCATTGGTGTCAGTGGGATGAATAGTGTCCCATCATTGGTATCAGTAGGAGGAATAGTGTCCCATCATTGGCATCAGTGGGAGGAATAGTGTCCCATCATTGGTATCAGTAGGAGGAATAGTGTCCCATCATTGGTATCAGTGGGAGGAATAGTGTCCCATCATTGGTATCAGTAGGAGGAATAGTGACCCATCAGTGGGAGGAATAGTGCCTCATCATTGGTATCAGTCGGAGGAATAGTGTCCCATCATTGGTATCAGTGGAAGGAATAGTGTCCCATCATTGGTGTCAGTAAGAGGAATAGTGCCCCATCATTGGTGTCAGTGGGAGGAATAGTGTTGCATCATTGGTATCAGTAGGAGGAATAGTGTCCCACCATTGGTGTCAGTGGGAGGAATAGTGTCCCATCATTGGTATCAGTAGGAGGAATAGTGTCCCACCATTGGTGTCAGTGGGAGGAATAGTGTCCCATCATTGGTATCAGTGGGAGGAATAAAGGGATTTTTAAATACAGCTTACCTGTAAAATCTTTTTCTTGGAGTACATCACGGGACACAGAGCGGCATTCATTACTATATGGGTTATATGGAGTACCTTCAGGTGATGGACACTGGCAATCTCAAACAGGAAGTGCCCCTCCCTATATAACCCCCTCCCATAGGAGGAGTACCTCAGTTTTGTAGCAAGCAGTATGCCTCCCAAAATGGTCCCCATAAGAGGGGTGGGAGCTCTGTGTCCCGTGATGTACTCCAAGAAAAGGATTTTACAGGTAAGCTGTATTTAAAAATCCCTTTTTCTTATCGTACATCACGGGACACAGAGCAGCATATTCATTACTATGTGGGATGTCCCAAAGCAATGCTTTAATGAGGGGAGGGAGACATCTTCCCAAGACAACAGGATTTCATTTAGAGATATACTCAAATAATAATAAATCCAACTTAGTCGAGAAAAATTAAACTTAAATTTAAATTTTAACTCAAGGGTGCCCCCGATTCTGAGGGTCTTAAATCACAGCCTGCAGCACTGCCTGCTCAAAGGCTGTATCAGCATTCCTTCTAACATCCACCTGGAATTTTTTTTTTTTTAAACGTGTGGATTGAAGACCAGGTTGCTGCCTTGCAAACTTGAGCCATAGAGATCTGATGGTGTGCTGCCCAGGAGGCGCCCATGGCCCTGGTAAAATGGGCCTTTACTGACAACGGAGGAGGCAACCTCTTCAAGCCGTAGGCCTGAGTGTTTAACTGTTTAATCCATCTCGAGATGGTGGATTTTGCAGCTGCCTGCCCTCTCACGGGCCCATTTGGCAAATTGAACAACACCTCTTGTTTTTCAAATCTTCTCTGTAGCTTTAAGATAGGCCTTCATGGCCCTGACAATATCCAAGGTATGCAGCAACCCTTCCTTTCTGGAAGTAGGTTTAGGAAAGAAGGATGGTAATACCAAATCCTGGTTTAGATGAAAACTGGATATAACCTTCGGTAGGAAGGAAGGATGAGGGCGGAAAACCGACCCTGACCTTATGTAAAACAAGATATGGTTCCTTACAGGATAAGGCTGCCAGCTCCGCTACTCTTCTGGCGGAAACTATGGCGACAAAAAATTACTGACTTCTTTGTCAGTGAAACCAAAAGAATTTAAGCCAACCGCTCAAAATGTTGTTTCTGTACACTTGACAGAACTCGATTTAAATCCCACGGACAAGGCGGGGATTTAACTGGAGGGTTAATACACAAGACCTCCTGTATGAAGGTCTTAACCAGCGAGTGAGTGGCTCAACAGGTTGTTTCTGTAAACTTGACAGAACCTGATTTAAATCCCACGGACCAAGCGGGGATTTAACTGGAGGATAATACACAAGACCCCCTGTATGAAGGTCTTAACCAGCGAGTGGGTGGCCAGCGGCCGCTGAAACCACACTGACAAAGCTGACCTTTGTCCTTTGATTGTGCTTAATGCTAGACCTTTATCCACTCCTAGCTGGAGAAACACTCGATCAATGGTATACTTGTGGGAAAGCCATTTCTTGGACTCACACCAGCCTACGTAGGTCTTCCAGATCCTGTAATAAATCACCCTGGTGACCGGCTTTCTAGCCCTGATCAAGGTAGAGGTTACCTGCCTAGACAGCCCTCTACCCCTGAGACTCAGGGATTCAGCCGCCAGGCCGTCAATTTTAGACGTCGTAATGCAGGGTGGAGGATCGGTCCTTGTGAGAGTAGGTCTGGCCGTAGAGGAAGCGTCCAAGGGTCTCCCACTGCCCTCTTTAGGATTAGTGAGTACCATGCCCTCCTGGGCCATGCTGGAGCTACCAGGATGACTGGTTTGTGCTCCACCCTGATCCTGCGCAACAGGCGGGGTAGTAACTGTAGCGGGGGAAAAGCATACAGAAGTTTGAACTGATGCCAAGGGCACACCAACGCATCGGTTCCGCAGGCCATCGGATCCCTTGTCCGGGATATGAACCCGTCTAGTTTCTTATTGAACCTTGATGCCATGATATCCACGTCTGGCACACCCCACTTCTGACAGATTGTCCGGAAGACCTGGGGATGTAGAGACCATTCCCCTGGCGACAGAGTTTGGCGACTTAGGAAGTCCGCCTGCAGGTTGTCCACTCCGGGAATGAATATTGCCGAAATGCAGGGAACATAAGCTTCTGCCCATAAAAATATTAAGCTCACTTCTCTTTTAGCGGCGCGACTCCTGGTTCCCCCTTGGTGGTTTATATATGCCACAGCTGTGGCATTGTCTGATTGTATTCTCACCGGGGACCCCTGTAATTTGGATGTCCAAGCCTTGAGGGCTAGCCGCGCTGCTCTGAGCTCCAGGATATTGATGGGCAGCTGCTTGTCCGTCTCTGCCCAAGTACCTTGGCGAGTGCTACCATCCAAGACCGCTCCCCAGCCTTTCAGGCTGGCATCTGTGGTCACTATTTTCCAGGCTATGGGGGAGAAAGATTTTCCCTTTAGCAGATTCTGAGGGTTTAACCACCAGCTGTTAGAATAGCTGCTTGTAGGACGCGAGTATGGCTCTGTGCGTAAGGTACCGCCTCGAACGTGGCCACCAGCTTGCCTAGTAAACGCATACATAGGCGAACGGTTGGCTCTCTTTTGCTTAGAACCAACCGAATCAATTCTTTGATAGCTTTGACCTTTACCAGGGGCAAAAATACCTTCTGCTGAGCCGTGTCTAACCTCATGCCGAGATATTCCAACTGTTTTGAGGGTTGAAATGCTGATTTTTCTCGGTTTAGGATCCAACCGAACCTCTCCAGGTACTGAACCGTGAGGGCTACTGCTCGCTCCAAGCAAGGAGCCGAGTGATCTATGATTAAGAGGTCGTCCAAGTATGCTAGGACCGTGACCCCTTGGATTCTTAGATTGGCTAGAATTGGAGCCAGGACCTTCGTGAATACCCGGGGGGCCGTAGCCAGCCCGAAAGGGAGCGCCACAAATTGGAAGTGACGCTGGGCCACTGTGAAGCGTAAAAATCTTTGATGTGGCTGAAAGACCGGTATATGAAGGTAAGCGTCTTTTATGTCTATAGACGCCAGAAAGTCGTCCTTCTGGAGCGCGGCGGCTGTTGACCGAACGGATTCCATCCGAAATGACTGGACCTTTAGGTAAACATTTAGACTCTTTAGGTCCAAAATGGGTCTGACATCGCCGTTGGGTTTTGGTATGACAAACAGATTGGAGTAGAAACCTAGCCCCTTCTCTTGGGCTGGTACCTCTACTATCACGCCCTGGCGAAGCAGACGATCCAATGCCGCTAGCAGCAAGGCCTTTTTTGCTGGATCGTTCGGAACCCTTGATTCCTGGAAATGAGGCGGAGGAAACCTTAAAAACTCTAATCTGTAGCCTGTGGCCACAGATGACTGGACCCATTTGTCGGGGATGTTGGCTTCCCAAACCTCTGCGAAGAGACGAAGCCTTCCCCCCACTCGAGTGAGTGGGGGCGCCCCTTCATAAAGCAGACTTAGGGGCTGGCTTTGTTGGTTTGCGAAACCATGGCTTCTTGCCCCCAGGGGCCTGTCCCTGCGATTTATTGTTAAAGTTGGATCGCGCAGGAGGCCGTCGCCTGGAATTTGAGGTACTCGGCATAGGGGAAAGCTGTTTTTTAAAGGCTGGCCCCCGGAACCTCTTTTTTACTGGTAGAAGGGTACTTTTGCCACTTGAAATAGTCTGAATGTATTTATCCAGATCTTCTCCGAAGAGTCGCCCTCCATGGAAGGGGAACCCCGCCAGCAGTTTCTTGCATGGTGGCTCGGCCGCCCAGTTCTTTAACCATAAGAGCCTCCTCATATGCACCAAACATAGAGATAGACGAGGCGCCTGTTGGATGGAGTCTTTTATAGCATCTACCGCAAAGCACAAAGCTCTGGGAATATCGGATAACTCCTCTGCCTGTTGGGCAGGAATGTCCTTAAGCATCTGCTTTGTCTGGTCCTTTAAAGCCTGACAGACCCCGATAGCAGCCACCGCTGGCTGTACCACTGCTCCTGCCGTAGCAAAGGAGGCTTTCAAAAGTGATTCTAAACGTTTATCCACCGGGTCTTTAAACATTTGTATGTTTTCCACCGGGCAAGTTAATGATTTATTTACACAGGAGATGGCTGCGTCCACGGCTGGGAGCGCCCATTTTTTGGCAAATTTCTCTTCCATAGGGTAGATAATAGAAAATCTTTTAGGCGGCAGAAAAACTCTGTCCGGCCGTACCCAATCCTGGAAGATTAACCCCTCTAACAGAGGATGGACCGGAAAAACCGCGTTGCTCAAGGGCGCTTTTAAGGATCCCAAAGAGGAAGCTGAGGCCCTGGTAAGGGCATCTTAAAGGCCGAACGGACCATGTCTGTCAAATACTGTATCCATAACCTCTCCGCTTGGGAGGCTGAAAATGGTTCCTCTACAGTAAATTCCTCAACGTCTGAACCCTCTAGGTTCTGGTCCAATTGATCCTCCTGATCTTCTAACTCCCCTGGGGAAAGAACCTCATTATCCGAGGATACACCCTTAGGTGAAGGGGATCTAGTCCGCTTCTTGCCTGGCATGGATCTGGTGATCATAGCTGCCAATCTTTCCTCTAGCCCTCCTAGGGAGACGGCTAGCATCTCCTCTGTGATAAACACAGGGTTGGGTGGATCTGGGCCAGCCTCAGCACCAGACCCCCCTACTGGCTCATCCAAGGCACCCACCACTGGGTTGACAGGTGGGGAGAGTACCGGCATAGCCTGACTCGTATCCTCAGAATCCGAGGGGGAACCCTTTGGTTTTTTTACCCCTTTTGATCCCGAGCCTTTGGGAGCCATGGTACAATACCGAGGTACCCCTGTATACAACAACTGACTGTTGCAACCAGGAGATAATATATGTGGTTTAGGGAACAACAGTACTACTGATGACCAAAAACCTGGTGGGGAATCCAGTCAGTGCTTTACCTTTTCCTTTTTTTTTTTCAAAAGAAAAGTTTTTTTTTTTTTTTTTTCAATTACTATATATATATATATATTTTTTTTTAAAGCACACTGTCCCCCACAGAAGAATTTGCTAGTATCCACCTGCTGCCATAAGGATTTTCTAGGCTGGACAAATTTAAGCTAGTTCTGAATTCCAGAACTGCAATACTCGCTTGCGCCACCGGGTGTCACTGTTCTCAGCCGCAGCGCTGCCGCTCTGTGTCCTCCTTGTTCCAGCTCAGACTGTATGAGCTGTACATCACAGAGGAAGGGACGCCCCTTCCTCCTATGAACCTGACGCCCCCCCCCCCCCCCCCCCCTCCGAAATGGCGCGAATTTCGTTTATTTCTCATGCACGCGCCCGCGCGCGCGCCCGCTATCGGGGGGGGGGGCCATGCTGGAAGACACCAGGAGTCCTGCCTTGCAGGATACAGCGCAGCTACAGGTAAGCTCTTAAAGCATCTCTTTACCGGACACAGAACGGGCTAGGGGAAGTCCCCTCCTTCAGCTGCCTGCGGCCTGACACCCAGCCAGGTAGGAACTTTTGGTAGGTTAAGACCTAAGTTCTGGAAAGGTATAGGCCCACAGCCCCCTTTACCCACCTAGCGCGCAGTCAGATGGTTACCTGCAAACAGACCAGGGAATCCAATATTTGGGGGGTAAAATATCCAGACCATCCTGTCTTTCCTAGACATAGTGACCTCAACTGCCAATGCCAGAGCATACACAGGCTAACCTCCCCATAGATCCCTGGAGGGCCTGCTGTCGAACCAAGTCCCGCAGGCCCCCCCTCTTACCTGCTCCATGCCGCAGGACCTTGCACAGCAAGCGGTCCAATCTTCCCCCATCTCCGTGGGTAGCGTACTAGACCTTCAGGCCCTGGGTTCCTATGAAGGATCCACTGTCCTGGGCCCATATAGCACTCTGGCAACAGAAACATTAGGCCCCCAAAGGTTTCTAAGTTCTGGGCCCAGGGTCCAGCTCTCTAAAAAGAAAAGCATTATGGGCTATACCCCAAGGGTTTGGGGTCCGGTTACTGACCACTTTAGCGCTGAGGCCTTTGGACAGAACCGGTTAGCTCACCTAATCCCAAGGATGTGGAGGCAAGCTAAACCATGACCAACACCTAAGACACTGGCGTAAAAACTGAGGTACTCCTCCTATGGGAGGGGGTTATATAGGGAGGGGCACTTCCTGTTTGAGATTGCCAGTGTCCATCACCTGAAGGTACTCCATATAACCCATATAGTAATGAATATGCCGCTCTGTGTCCCGTGATGTACGATAAGAAAGTGTCCCATCATTGGTATCAGTGGGAAGAATAGTGTCCCATCATTGGTATCAGTGGAAGGAAGAGTTGGTTGCCATGCTGTACGTTGTCTGGCTGTCATGTCCATCCCCTGCCTTCAGCGCTGTCACAGAACCTGCAGCCACCGAGGCCAACCCCTCCTGTCCCGGGCTAACGTCTGAGGAAGCCCCAAGAGGATCATCATGACAAGTTTCCTCCCCCCGCCGCCCCCTGGAGGAGATCTGAAGGACAAGCCATGGAATATTTTACATAATGGGTTTCCTTTATGATGTCATTTCCATTTACAACTCCTTTAAGTTATTTTATTTATTTTTATGGCGTCTTTTTTTTCCCCGGCAAAGAGCGCAGTGAGATCCGCCCCCCAGGTCACCTTCCGTTGGAAAGTCCGGGCGTCTGTGTTTTTATTATTATTTATTCATAACACACCCACAGATATTTTGCAGTTCAGTAAATAAGTGACAATAAAATGCAAAGTGAAACGCGGCGGCGGCGGCTCCGCGGCGAGGACAGATTGTTTCGTCAGCAGCGAGGCCGCCGTGTATTATAATATTGCTTTTTACGAGTCATTATCCATCACGCGCCCGCCTGACACCTCGCAGAGATCCGCGCTCGTGTCACCCGACTTGTGTCTTTTATTTTATTTTTTGGGGGGAGGGATAAAAACAAAGAGTTTTATTTGTAGGAAGAAATGATTGTTCAACCCGCAGCTGCATTAACCACTTGTCTGCCAATCCTGACACTTCTCTCATATACACTGTATTACCAAAAGTATTGGGACGCCTGCCTTTACACACACGTGAACTTTCTGTCTGAACTGCAAGACTGGGAGTGACTACCTATTATATGCTGTTCATGATCCCCTGTCATAAGGGATCATGGCGATTTGGTAAGGAGCCAATCTATAGTTTGGTGGAGGATACATCACTTTGCTTTGGACACGTTAACTGATTTTGGAACTTGGCACAGAGCACGGGTGTCTGGCATTTCATGTGTTAAACATTTATGGATTTTATTGCTACAATATTTGTTTTATTTATTATATATCTATATATATTTTTATTTGGTTAATATTTATTGATCTGATATGATCCAAATTTTTTTTGATGTTCATTATCAATATCATCACTGGCCCAGATTCAGTAAGCAATTGCGCCTGCGTAACCATAGGTTACGCAGTGCAATTGCTGACTCGCGCCGGCGTAACGAGTTCTCCTGATTCAGAGAACTCGTTACGCCGACTGCAGCCTAAAATCTGCGTGGCATAAGGCTCTTATGCCACGCAGATTTTAGGCTGCATTCTTGCGTTGACCGCTAGGGGGCGCTCCCATTGTGGTCAGCGTATAGTATGCAAATTGCATACTTACGCCGATTCACAATGTTGCGCGGGCCCTGAGTACGCAAGGTACGGAGTTTCCGTACGGCATCTTTAGCGTAAGGCTGCCCCTTCTAATAGTAGGGGCAGCCAATGCTAAAGTATAGCCGCCGTTCCCGCGACGTGAAATTTGAATTTCACGTCGTTTGCGTAAGTGATTCGTGAATGGCGCTGGACGCCATTCACGTTCACTTTGAAGCAAATGACGTCCTTGCGACGTCATTTGCCGCAATGCACGTCGGGAAAGTTTCCCGACGGAGCATGCGCTCTACACTCGGCGCGGGAGCGCGCCTGATTTAAATGATTCCCGCCCCCGACGGGATCATTTACATTGCGCGCGCTTACGCCGGGCAATTTTGCCGGCGCGCCCTCGCAATTTACGGAGCTACTGCTCCGTGAATCGAGGGCAGCGCAAAATATTTGCGTGGGCGCAGGGCAAAATCGTTGCCCTGCGCCTCCGCAAATATAGCGCAGATCTCTTTGAATCTGGGCCACTGTTTCACTGTTATTGAGGGACTTGAGTGCTATATAGTGCCCTCTAGTGACTATCAACCTCTCTTGTGTTTTTATTTTTTTTGGTATATTAGTGATTTATATATACCATCATATACCACATAGTTTATGATTTATATCAATATATATCACATAGTTTTGTGATTCAAACATTTGTTTCACCCGGTTTAGAGGTAGCTCTCAGTTTCTGTTTTGTGATTGGCAGCCAATGAGATACGCTCCAGATCATGTGATTGCTGTGAGAGCCAATCACAGCGATCACGTGATCAAGACACCTCCTCCAACTGCCTGCATAAAAGATCCACTTAAAAGGCGTCCGGGAGGTGGCAGGAAGGGGTTAACAGGTTAATGTAATTTTTTGCCACTTTCAATATTTTTTTAATCTTTAGCTCCCGGTCATGTGCCCATTTTGAGAGCCAATCACAGGATCAGGACACCTCCTCCAACTCCCTGCATCGAGGTTCACTTAAAGGGATGGCCAAGAGATGGCAGGAATGGGTTATTGAGGGACTTGAGAGTGCTATATAGTGCCCTCTAGTGGCTATCAACCTCTCTTGTGTTTTTTGTTATATTAGTGATTTATATATACCATCATATACCACATAGTTTATGATTTAGATCAATATATATCACATAGTTTTGTGTGTTTTGTGATTCAAACATTTGTTTCACACGGTTTAGAGGTAGGGCGATTTATATTTTTCTCACTGTTTGTTTTTTTGTATCTATTGTTTACATGGTAATCGCAGCTCTCGGATTGAATAGACTGCGATTTCGTTGCAGTTTTTCTTTCTTGTTGGTTTAGCATGTAGCACAGTTTCTTTCCAATTTTCCAGAAACTGAGAGCTGTCGACGTCAGCTCAGTCAATGTACCGGGTGCGCTCTCAGCCAGGGCTGTGGAGTCGGAGTCGAGGAGTCGGAGTCGGGGGAAATTTTGGGTACCTGGAGTCGGAGTCGGCAAACAATGCACCGACTCCTACTAAATTTAGATTGGAATAAAAAAAAAAAAAAAGTTTAAATGTCCCAATTCACAAAAAGTTATAATTAATGACTTCTCTACTGTAAGAATAAAGACCAATGCATGCAGTGCCTCACGTAACCGCATAACGAACACGTTAAGTGACCGTGAAGAAGCATGCTTTTCATGTGCTTCACTATATGGCACGCAACGCACAATTAGGAGCTGCAATACTTATGCCGCATACAGACGGTCGTTTTTTGTGATGAAAAAAAACGAAGTTTTAAATCATGAAATAAAACGACGTTTTTGAAACATCATTTTCAAAAACGATGTTGCCTACACACCATCGTTTTTTCACAATGCTCTAGCAAAGCGAGGTTACGTTTCACCACTTTTTTCCATTGAAGCTCACTTCATAACTAGCTTCTGGGCATGCGCGGGTTTACAAAACGTTGTTTTAAACGTCGTTTTTTGCTACACACGGTCAATTTCTGTAAACAAAAACGACGTTTTGAAAAACGACACAAAAAATTCGAGCATGTTCGAATTTTTTTTTGGTCGTTTTTTTTAAGACATAAAACAACGTTTTGCCCACACACGATCATTTTAAATGACGTTTTTTAAAACGTCGTTTTTTTTCATCACAAAAAACGACCGTCTGTATGCGGCATTATACTTTTCATAGTGCTGTGTTCTGCTTTTACAGGGAACGCATGTTGGAGAACCAGTAAGTGTCCAAATAAAAACATTCCAACAGGAGTTTTATAAAGCACTAAAAGAAGTTGAAAAGTACGATCGCTCATCAAAACTTACTGTTGAAGAAGCCATCCTTGTTTATCCAGAGATCGTTAGTGATGTGGCCAGAATAGTTACTGCAATGCCACCCACCCAAGTCAGTGTCGAAAGATTATTTTCAGCCCTAAAAATAATAAAGTCTGACTTAAGAGCCTCTATGAAAGAGGATCTGGCAGAGGCAATTCTCTTCCTTAGAACTCTACATTGAATTGATTTGCATTTGCTAAGCCTAGAACTACATTTCAAGATTAATATAAACCATTTCTAGGTTTTACAGATTTTGTTTTTGGTTCATTATAGATACGCTTTGTTTTTGTTCTAAAACAACCAAATAATGTGGTTTGTATTTTTGAACTGGTAAAGATCCTGTTCCTGATGTTTATGCCTGCTGCTACTATCCAGCCACTTGATTGTTTTCATTGTGTTTGTCTTTTGCTATAACTGTGCAATACAGTAGACTGTTGGCTTCCCAGCCAGTAGTCCTGTGGTAGGTTGCGTTTCTTTCCCTCAAGGAATGTATAAAATACATTCGCATATTAATACAGAGGAGTCGGAGTCGGAAGTACATAAAACTGAGGAGTCGGAGTCGGAACATTTATCTACCGACTCCACAGCCCTGCTCTCAGCACACAACCTTAGAGCCCTATGTACATAGATATAAGTATGGCGGCTGGGCATTAGGGCCCCACCCACCTCGCCGCTGTATATAAACATTACAGCGGCAGGAAGAGGTTAAAGCGTGTATAAGATTTTAGTGATTGGATTTACATCTTTTTTTTTTAACTTTTTTTCAATGATATTATGAGGTTGTCGGCGTCTCTCAGAAAACAATAGCGCAGATCAGAGCTTCCGCAGCAGTAAGTAACTTCGACTCGCTGCATAGAGTGCGAGACCAAATTGATGGGTCATTATCTGTTTCATGAAAACAAAATGTCAAAGCTTTCCTTTCATTCTTCTTTTGCTGTTTCCTCTTTTTGTTTTTTTATCTCCGGAGAACAAGCAATCGCAGACATGTGTGCAGCGTAATGCACAGCACTAGACATTTTAATTATGCTGCACGCATGGTGTGCTACTTGGGCTAACAGCGGGTAATTGTAATCATCTCTTTATTGTAAAACATCCACAGACGGAAGATTCAGGAAAACTGAAAGATTATATGTTACATTACTGCTTGTTCGACTGGAATAACTGGAAGGGTGGCAAAGTCCGTACTGCTGGGTCATAGGCAAGAATAAATTAAGCCACATCGCCCTCTAGTGGGCACTTTGCAATAAACATGCTTGATATTTGTGTCATAGGGAGACATATAGGTAGATTCAGGTACCTGGGTGCAAACTTGCGGCGGCGTAGCTTAGCCTGTTTAGGCTACGCCGCCGTAAGTTAGCTAGGCAAGTACATGATTCTCAATGTACGTGCCTGCTAATATACGGCGGCGTAGCCTAAAGCTGGCGGGCGTAAGGGCGCGGAATTCAAATGTCTTGGAGGGGGGGGGGGGCGTGTTGTATGGTAATGAGGCTTGACCTCACGTTTTTCACGTTTTTTTTTTAATGCGCATGCGCCGGGCGCCTACATTTCCCAGGGTGCTTTGCGGCTAAGTACGCCGCACGGAGTATTGATTTTGACGTGGACGTAAACGACGTAAATCCCGATTCGCGGATGACTTACACAAACGACGTAAAAAAAATCGAATCTCGCGGCGGGAACGGCGGCCATACTTTAACATTGTTATTCCAACTAATAGATGGAATAACTTTAGGCCTGCTAATGCCTTACGGAAACGGCGTAAAACTACTGCGGCGGCCGGGCGTACGTTCGTGAATCGGCGTATCTCCTCATTTACATATTCTACGCCGACCGCAATGGAAGCGCCACCTAGCAGCCATCCGAAATATTGCAATCTAAGATAGGACGGCGCAAGCGGTCTTATCTTAGATATGTTTAAGCGTATCTCTGTTTGAGCATACGCTTAAACATAGGTCGGCGTAGATTCTGAGTTAGGTCGGCTTATCTACTGATAAGTCGGCCTAACTCTTACTGAATCTACCTTATACTATTATAATTTATTAATATTTGATTATTATTATTTTTGTTATTTTTATTATTATTATCATTTTTTTATTATTATTTATACAGATGCAAACTGTTTGATTGTTGCTAAAAAAAAATTGCTGAGATTTGAAGGAATGTTGAAAAGGATAATGACCTATTCATAAACACAATGGGGCAGATCCACGTACCTTTGCGCCGGGCGCAGCGTATCTAAGATACGCTACGCCGCCGTAACTTAGCTTTTTTTTAATTCTCAAAGAATTTGCGCCGTAAGTTACGGCGACGTAGTGTATCTCTGGCGGCGTAAGGGCGCGGAATTCAAATGGATGTAATGGAGGCGTGTTTTATGTTAATACGTCGTGACCCGACGTAAACAACGTTTTTTTTTTAACTGCGCATGTGCCGCCCGTGGGCGTATCCCAGTGCGCATGCTCGAAATTAAACCGGAACCAGCCAATGCTTACGACGGTGACGTCATTTTACGCAATTTCCTATTCGCAAACGACGTAAAAAATTCAAAATTGTACGCGGGAACGACGGCCATACTTAACATTGAGTACGCCTCATAATAGCAGCATTAACTATACGCCGGAAAAAGCCGAACGCAAACGACGTAAAAAAATGCGCCGGCCGGACGTACGTTCGTGGATCGCCGTAAATAGCTAATTTGCATACTCGACGCGGAATTCGACGGAAACGCCACCTAGCGGCCGCCGAAAAATTGCAGCTTAGATCCGACGGCGTACTAAGACGTACGCCTCTCGGATCTAGTCGTATCTTGTTTTGTGGATACCCAAACAAAGATACGACGCGCAAAATTTGAAATTACGCAGCGTATCAAGAGATACGCCGGCGTAATTTCTTTGTGGATCTGCCCCAATACATTTTTTTATTAAATCAATATATTATAGTTTTATTGAGACGGGCACACTATAGAGGGATATGCTTTGTTCAAATTTTATGTCTGAGGTTTACAACCACTTTAAAAATGTATAAAAGCCAGAAAAAAAAGCAGACAGTGGAAACTGTAAGAATCACATTGATAGTCATTGAAGTGCCCCTTTACATGGGCGGTGAGTGGAAAAGAGCCACTGGTGATCAGTGAGAAGAATGTCCCTTACATTGGTGATCAGTGAGAAGAATGTCCCTTACATTGGTGATCAGTGGGAAGAATGTCCCTTACATTGGTGATCAGTGGGAAGAATGTCCCTTACATTGGTGATCAGTGGGAAGAATGTCCCTTACATTGGTGATCAGTGAGAAGAATGTTCCTTACCTTGGTGATCAGTGGGAAGAATGCTCCTTACATTGGTGATCAGTGGGAAGAATGTCCCTTACATTGGTGATCAGTGGGAAGAATGCTCCTTACATTGGTGATCAGTGGGAAGAATGTCCCTTACATTGGTGATCAGTGGGAAGAATGTCCCTTACATTGGTGGTCAGTGGGAAGAATGTTCCTTACATTGGTGATCAGTGGGAAGAATGTTCCTTACATTGGTGATCAGTGGGAAGAATGTTCCTTACATTGGTGATCAGTGAGAAGAATGTCCCTTACATTGGTGATCACTGGGAAGAATGTTCCTTACATTAGTGATCAGTGGGAAGAATGTCCCTTACATTGGTAATCAGTGGGAAGAATGTCCCTTACATTGGCGATCAGTGAGAAGAATGTCCCTTACATTGGTGATCACTGGGAAGAATGTCCCTTACATTGGTGATCAGTGGGAAGAATGTCCCTTACATTGGTAATCAGTGGGAAGAATGTCCCTTACATTGGTGATCAGTGAGAAGAATGTCCCTTACATTGGTGATCAGTGGGAAGAATGTTCCTTACATTGGTGATCAGTGGGAAGAATGTTCCTTACATTAGTGATCAGTGGGAAGAATGTCCCTTACATTGGTGATCAGTGGGAAGAATGTCCCTTACATTGGTGATCAGTGAGAAGAATGTCCCTTACATTGGTGATCAGTGAGAAGAATGTCCCTTACATTGGTGATCAGTGGGAAGAATGTCCCTTACATTGGTAATCAGTGGGAAGAATGTCCCTTACATTGGTGATCAGTGAGAAGAATGTCCCTTACCTTGGTGATCAGTGGGAAGAATGTTCCTTACATTGGTGATCAGTGGGAAGAATGTTCCTTACATTGGTGATCAGTGAGAAGAATGTCCCTTACCTTGGTGATCAGTGGGAAGAATGTCCCTTACATTGGTGATCAGTGGGAAGAATGTTCCTTACATTGGTGATCAGTGAGAAGAATGTCCCTAACATTGGTGATCAGTGAGAAGAATGTCCCTTACATTGGTGATCAGTGGGAAGAATGTTCCTTACATTGGTGATCAGTGGGAAGAATGTTCCTTACATTGGTGATCAGTGAGAAGAATGTCCCTTACCTTGGTGATCAGTGGGAAGAATGTCCCTTACATTGGTGATCAGTAAGAAGAATGTTCCTTACATTGGTGATCAGTGGGAAGAATGTCCCTTACATTGGTGATCAGTAGGAAGAATGTCCCTTACATTGGTGATCAGTGAGAAGAATGTCCCTTACATTGGTGATCAGTGAGAAGAATGTCCCTTACATTGGTGATCAGTGAGAAGAATGTTCCTTACATTGGTGATCAGTGAGAAGAATGTCCCTTACATTGGTGATCAGTGGGAAGAATGTTCCTTACATTGGTGATCAGTGAGAAGAATGTCCCTTACATTGGTGATCAGTGAGAAGAATGTCCCTTACATTGGAGATCAGTGAGAAGAATGTCCCTTACATTGGTGATCAGTAGGAAGAATGTCCCTTACATTGGTGATCAGTGAGAAGAATGTCCCTTACATTGGTGATCAGTGAGAAGAATGTCCCTTACATTGGTGATCAGTGAGAAGAATGTCCCTTACATTGGTGATCAGTGGGAAGAATGTCCCTTACATTGGTGATCAGTGAGAAGAACATTCCTTACATTGGTGATCAGTAGGAAGAATGTCCCTTACATTGGTGATCAGTGAGAAGAATGTTCCTTACATTGGTGATCAGTGAGAAGAATGCTCCTTACATTGGTGATCAGTGGGAAGAATGTCCCTTACATTGGTGATCAGTGAGAAGAATGTTCCTTACATTGGTGATCAGTGAGAAGAATGTCCCTTACATTGGTGATCAGTGAGAAGAATGCCCCTTACATTGGTGATCAGTGAGAAGAATGTCCCTTACATTGGTGATCAGTGGGAAGAATGTTCCTTACATTGGTGATCAGTAGGAAGAATGTCCCTTACATTGGTGATCAGTGAGAAGAATGTTCCTTACATTGGTGATCAGTGAGAAGAATGTCCCTTACATTGGTGATCAGTGAGAAGAATGTTCCTTACATTGGTGATCAGTGGGAAGAATACCCCTTACATTGGTGATCAGTGGGAAGAATGTTCCTTACATTGGTGATCAGTAGGAAGAATGTCCCTTACATTGGTGATCAGTGAGAAGAATGTTCCTTACATTGGTGATCAGTGAGAAGAATGTCCCTTACATTGGTGATCAGTGAGAAGAATGTTCCTTACATTGGTGATCAGTGAGAAGAATGTCCCTTACATTGGTGATCAGTGAGAAGAATGTCCCTTACATTGGTGATCAGTGAGAAGAATGTCCCTTACATTGGTGATCAGTGAGAAGAATGTCCCTTACATTGGTGATCAGTGAGAAGAATGTCCCTTACATTGGTGATCAGTGAGAAGAATGTCCCTTACATTGGTGATCAGTGAGAAGAATGTCCCTTACATTGGTGGTCAATGACACCCGGGGAGAGAAAATGGCGAATTGAACCCAATTTGGACATTTTCACTTAAGGGTGTCCTCACTTTTGTTGCCAGTGGTTTAGACATTAATGGCTGTGTGTTGAGTTATTTTGAGGGGACGGCAAATGTACTCTGTTATACAAGCTGTACACTCACTACACAACATTGTAGATACAAAGTGTCATTTCTTCAGTGTTGTCACATGAAAAGATACAAGAAAATATTTACAAAAATGTGAGGGGTGTACTTACTTTTGTGAGGTACTGTATATATATATATATACAGTGAGGAAAATAAGTATTTGAACACCCTGCTATTTTGCAAGTTCTCCCACTTGGAAATCATGGAGGGGTCTGAAATTGTCATCGTAGGTGCATGTCCACTGTGAGAGACATAATCAAATTTTTTTTTTCCAGAAATCACAATTTATGATTTTTTAACTATTTATTTGTATGATACAGCTGCAAATAAATATTTGAACACCTGTCTATCAGCTAGAATTCTGACCCTCAAAGACCTGTTAGTCTGCCTTTAAAATGTCCACCTCCACTCCATTTATTATCCTAAATTAGATGCACCTGTTTGAGGTCATTAGCTGCATAAAGATACCTGTCCACCCCATACAATCAGTAAGAATCCAACTACTAACATGGCCAAGACCAAAGAGCTGTCCAAAGACACTAGAGACAAAATTGTACACCTCCACAAGGCTGGAAAGGGCTACGGGGAAATTGCCAAGCAGCTTGGTGAAAAAAGGTCCACTGTTGGAGCAATCATTAGAAAATGGAAGAAGCTAAACATGACTGTCAATCTCCCTCGGACTGGGGCTCCATGCAAAATCTCACCTCGTGGGGTCTCAATGATCCTAAGAAAGGTGAGAAATCAGCCCAGGACTACACGGGAGGAGCTGGTCAATGACCTGAAAAGAGCTGGGACCACCGATTCCAAGGTTACTGTTGGTAATACACTAAAACGTCATGGTTTGAAATCATGCATGGCACGGAAGGTTCCCCTGCTTAAACCAGCACATGTCAAGGCCCGTCTTAAGTTTGCCAATGACCATTTGGATGATCCAGAGGAGTCATGGGATAAAGTCATGTGGTCAGATGAGACCAAAATAGAACTTTTTGGTCATAATTCCACTAACCGTGTTTGGAGGAAGAAGAATGATGAGTACCATCCCAAGAACACCATCCCTACTGTGAAGCATGGGGGTGGTAGCATCATGCTTTGGGGGTGTTTTTCTGCACATGGGACAGGGCGACTGCACTGTATTAAGGAGAGGATGACCGGGGCCATGTATTGCGAGATTTTGGGCAACAACCTCCTTCCCTCAGTTAGAGCTTTGAAGATGGGTCGAGGCTGGGTCTTCCAACATGACAATGACCCGAAGCACACAGCCAGGATAACCAAGGGGTGGCTCTGTAAGAAGCATATCAAGGTCTCCAGACCTAAACCCAATAGAGAATCTTTGGAGGGAGCTCAAACTCCGTGTTTCTCAGCGAGAGCCCAGAAACCTGACTGATCTAGAGAAGATCTGTGTGGAGGAGTGGGCCAAAATCCCTCCTCCAGTGTGTGCAAACCTGGTGAAAAACGTTTGGCCTTGCAAACAAAGGCTACTGTACCAAATATTAACATTGATTTTCTCAGGTGTTCAAATACTTATTTGCAGCTGTATCATACAAATAAATAGTTAAAAAATCATAAATTGTGATTTCTGGAATTTTTTTTTTTGATTATGTCTCTCACAGTGGACATGCACCTACGATAACAATTTCAGACCCCTCCATGATTTCCAAGTGGGAGAACTTGCAAAATAGCAGGGTGTTCAAATACTTATTTTCTTCACTGTATATATACAGGCATACCCCGCTTTAAGTACACTCACTTTACATACACTCGCGAGTAAGGACATACCTGCAAGTGTATGTAAAGTGCCTTACAAGTACTGTACGGACATTTTGCAGCCGCAGTAGAAGGAGCTGAAGCTCCGAGAGCATACCCCACCCTGTTCCAGTGTGCCCCTGACACCCCCACTACAGCCCCTGAGACCTCAACTACAGCTCTTGATACCCCCACTACAGTCCCTGACCTCCCACTACACCCTAGAAGTGAAAAAGGGTATTGTTTCACTTTAAGTACATTTTCGTTTTACATACATGCTCTGGTCCCGTTGTGTACTTAAAAGTGGGGTATGCCTGTATGCAATTTTCACAGATTTATATGTATTTTTCTTTTTACTTTAATAAAACTAATTTTGAAGATACCGCCTGATAATTAGCTCTCAATTTCTCAGCACGCATTTAGACTTTATGAACCACATTTTCTTTTTTTATGATAAAATCACGAGGTGCATTTTTTTTTTTTCTTCCTTCATCACACAAAACGCAGAATTTTTGTACCTGAAGGCAATAAAAAATGAAATTGGACATGCCTTTCAGATAGATCACAGCAAATAATTCCTTCTCTATGCTAACTGCATTGGCTTTGCCGTCAAGCCAGGCATTGATTTTTAAATTGAACTGACGCGTTTCGTGGTTTGAAAGGATTTGGAATCTACTCGTACCTGACTGACTGCTGACTGTAGCTGAAGCTCCAAACCATTTAGTATTTAAAAAAAAAAAAAAAGGAGGGAAAGAATTAAATAAACCCTTTTTTGCTATTGCTATCGGGTGTTCGCCTGTTTGCCGAATAGCGAACATTATATAAAAAAAAACACACTTTAGGCCGATACGTATTCTTCTACATATTTTTGATAAAAAAAAAAAAAAAAAAATCGCAATAAAAGTTTATTAATTGGTTTGCGCAAAAGTTATAACGTCTACAAAATAGGGGATAGTTTTATGGCATTTTTTTTAACTAGTAATGCGATTTTTATCGAGCTTGTGGCGGACACTTTTGAGACTATTTTGGGACCATTGTCATTTTTACAGAGATCAGTGCTATAAAAATGCACTGATTGCTGTAAAAATGGCACTGGCATGGAAGGTGTTAACCTGTAGGGGGGCGCTGAAGGGGTTAAGTGTGTCCTAGGGAGTGATTCTAACTGTTAGGGGGCGTGGCTAGGATCGCTGCTCCCGATGACAGGGAACAGATGATCAGTGACCTGTCACTAGGCAGAACGGGGAGATGTTGGGCCAGATCCACGAAGCAGTTACGCTGGCGTAACTATTGATACGCCGCGTAACTTCTTGGTTGCTCCGGCGTATCTTTGTTTTGTATCCACAAAACAAGATACGCCTGAAGCTGGGCTAGATCCGACTGACGCACGTCTTAGTACACCGTCAGATCCAAGGTGCATATTTACGCTGGCCGCTAGGTGGCGCTTCCGTCGATTTCCGCGTCGAGTATGCAAATTAGCTAGATAAGCCAATCCACAAACGTACGTCCGCCCGGCGCATTTTTTTACGTCGTTTCCAAAAGGCTTTTTCCGGCGTAAAGTTACCCCTGCTATATGAGGCGTAGCCAATGTTAAGTATGGACATCGGGCCAGCGTCGAATTTTCCGTCGTTTGCGTAAAACGTTTACGAATAGGGCTTTGCGTAGAATTACGTTCACGTCGAAAGCATTGGCTTGTTGCGGGTTAATTTGGAGCATGCGCACTGGGATACCCCCACGGACGGCGCATGCGCCGTTCAAAAAAAATGTAATTTACGTGGGGTCACGTGGGTGACTTTTAATAAACTTAAATAAAGGCTGGGACACCCCTTTTAATTTCTGCAGTTGGCAGCTCCTCGAGTGATTTGCCACATTTTCTGTTCCCCCCTCAACAAAGACAAAAGGGGTCCAGTAAACTCCCTTGTCATAAGCCTGCCGCGATGCTACAGCGCCAACTTTTTTTTTTATTTTTTTTTTTTAATTACAGCCGTGTTTTTATGAATAGACTTTGCCTATTCTGCCGAGCTTTTCTCTCCTTCTGATTTTTAATGCAATTTCTTTTTCTTTAATCAAATCGGGGCCATGAAAAAAAAAAACACACAATAAATGTTTTTATCTCGCGTTATAAGAGACAGACTCTCAAAATTAGCAAGACTCCCTGGAACGTTGGGAGGGAGCGAAAGAACATTTTACATTTTTTTTTTTTATTTTTTTTTTTTTGTGTAATGATTATATAGAGAAATTGGAATTAGGGGCTAATACTGAGAACCTTTGATTGAACACTCCGTGTTGCCTTGAGAACAATGGCGTTTTTAATTAGGAGTGTTCTAAGCGAAAAAAAAAAAAAAAAAGATTTCTTGGCCGAGCGCTAGAGACGGTACAATGCATCTATTAATATACTGGAGATATGGCGTTACCTCAAAGAAGCTGAGCCACTTAGATTGTCACTTTTTTTTTCCTGCAGGCCCCGAGCTATTAAGGGAACATGTTCCACCATATGGAACAGCAAAGGAACCGTTTTTGTAGGTCAGAGAGACGAAACAGACAGAGAAGGACTGAAAACACCCCCCCCCCCCCCCCCATCGCTGCCACTACTAAAGACAAAAAAGAATCAAATATCCTAATTATATACACATTGGGGGAGCTCTACAAATTGTTCAGACGTATCGCTTCTAAATATTGCTACTCTTTTTTTTATTCAGCTCCATTTTTTACCTTTTTTTATTTATTTATTTATTTTTGCAATAAAGTTTTTATTGAAATACATGCGGTGTCTCGAGTGTCTCAGGGTGTCTCAGAGCGTCACCGGCGCCCCCAGCAGCTCTGGCCAAATGCGGTACTGCATATTACTTCTAAATATTGCTACTCTTCTTTCTTTCTTTTTTTTCATTCTGCGCTGTTTTTTTACTTTTTTTAAATGTATTCATTTATTTTTACAATAAAGTTTTCATTGAAATACATGCGGTGTCTCGAGTGTCTCAGGGTGTCTCCGAATGCACCTTTGGCCAAATGCGGTACTGCATATCACGTCTAAATATTGCTACTCTTCTTTTTTTTTTTTTTTATTCAGTTCCGTTTTTTTTTTTTAAATGTATTAATTTATTTATTTTCACAATAAAGTTTTTATTGAAATACATGCGGTGTCTCGAGTGTCTCTGAGCGCCTCAGGCCCCGTACACACGACCAAGTTTCTCGGCAGAATTCAGCCAGAAACTCGATGGGAGCCGTATTCTGCCAAGAAACCCGGTCGTGTGTACACTTTCAGCCGAGGAAACCGACGAGGAACTCGTTGGGCCAAATAGAGAACATGTTCACTATTTCCTCGTTAGTCAACGGGGAAACTTGGCTCGCCGAGATTGTCGGTGGCTTCACAAGGAACTCGACGAGCAAAACGATGTGTGTACGGGGCCTCAGGGTGTCTCCGAGTGTCTCAGAGCGTCACCGGCGCCCCCGCACCTCTGGCCAAATGCGGTACTGCATGTCACTTCTAAATAGTGCTACTCTTTTTTTTTTTATTCAGTTTCGTTTTTTTACTTTTTCTAAAATGTATTTATTTTCACAATAAATCTTTTATTGAAATACATGTGGTGTCTCGAGTGTCTGAGCGCCTCAGGGTGTCTCTGAGTGTCTCAGAGCGTCACCGGCGCCCCTCGCAGCTCTGGCCAAATGCGGTACTGCATATCACTTCTAAATATTGCTACTTTTCTTTTTTCTTTTTAATTCAGCGCTGTTTAACTTTTTTTTTTTAATGTATTAATTTATTATTTTCACAATAAAGTTTTTATTGAGGTCATCAAATACCACCAAAAGAAAGCTCTATTTGTGGTTCTTGTTTCATTCCGTGTAAGCGAGTTGTTTTATATGTGAAATAATATTGGGACTGTGTTATGTGAGATGTAAAGAATTCTTAGAATTGAAGTGTTAATAATAAAAATAGATTTCCTTTCCTTATGATGATAAAATTATTTTCTATTGACCTTCTTCTCCCTAGGCCTTCTCTCCCCCTTATTACCGTCTGTTATTATTTGCCAGTGTAGTGCGCTCTGTATCATTTTATATGTTCTTCCTCACTACTTATTTCTCTTTTCTGAACACAAATGATTTAAGATGATGAATGTCCTTCCTCTATAAGAGCCTCTCCGTTCCGGGATTTGCAAACTCTTGACATTGCGGACGGTACAATTCTTGGATATAATTATGTTATTATCCTGCAAACTCCTGAAATGAAGTCGGAGGAGCGAAAGGTACACAATATAACCACAGCTACCCTATATTGCCAAAAGTATTGGGACGCCTGCCTTTACACTTTAACCACTCGCCTTCTGGGCACATATACCCTGTCCCTGCCCAGGCGAAATTTCAGCTTTCAGCGCCGTCACGCTTTGAATGACAATCGCGCGGTCGTGCGACGTGGCTCCCAAACAAAATTGGCATCTTTTTTTGCCCACAAATAGAGCTTTATTTTGGTGGTATTTTATCATCTCTGCGGTTTTTATAGAGCGACAATTTTGGAAAAAAAAAACTCGGGGCCAGATTTACAGAAACAGTACGCCGGAGTATCTGCTGATACTCCGGCGTACTTTCAAATTTGTCGCGTCGTATCTTAATTTGTAATTCACAAATAAGATACGACGGCATTTGGCTAAGATCCGACAGGCGTACGGCTTAGTACGCCTTCGGATCTTAGGATGCAATACTTCGGCCGCCGCTGGGTGGAGATCGCGTTGTTTTCCGCGTCGGGTATGCTAATTAGCTGTTTACGGCGATCCACGAAGGTACGCGCGGTCGTCGCTAGTCGGCTTTTCGCGTCGCAAAGTTACGGCTGCTATTTAGGTGGTGTAACAATAGACAGCCCATGTTAAAGTATGGCCGTCGTTCCCGCGTCAAATTTCAATTTTTTTTGCGTAAGTCGTCCGGGAAGACGAAAGTACGTTACGCACGTCGCTGTTCAAAACATTACGCCGGGGCGACGTAATTTCGCGCAAAGCACCGCGGGAAATTTCAAAACGGAGCATGCGCAGTACGTTCGGCGCGGGAACGCGCCTAATTTAAATGGTCCCCGCCCCATTTGAATTAGGCGGGCTTGCGCCGGACGGCTTTACACTACGCCGCCGCAAGTTTACACGCAAGTGCTTTGTGAATCAAGCACTTACGACGAAAATTATTTATGAATCTGGCCCTCAATTTTTTACTTTTTGCTAGAATATCCAAAAAAAAAAAGATTTTATCAGTTTAGGCCGATACGTATTCTTATACATATTTTTGGTAAAAATAGAAATCGCAATAAGCATATAGTGATTGGTTTGCGCAAACGTTATAGCGTCTACAAAATAGGGGATGGAATTATGACTTTTTTTTTTATTCTTGTTATTTTTTTACTAGTAATGGCGGCGATCTGTGATTTTTGTCAGGACTGCGATAATACGGCGGACACATCGGACACATTTTTGGGACAATTCACACACCATCGGTCTCCTCTCTCCCTGATAGGACGTGGATCTTGTTGTTTACACACAGAGATCCATGTCCCTGTCTCTGTGACTGCCAATCGCGGGTGGCTGGCGGACATCGCGGCAGCCAGTGGCACCTGAGTGACGCAGCAGGCGTGCGCGCACCACCCAGTGGCTGGAGGCCGGATATAGACGGCCTCCTGGCAATTAAGAGCCACATTGTGGGCGTAAAAACTTGGGCAGGTGGGAAGTGGTTAATGGCATCCCAGTCTTAGTCCGTAGGGTTCAATATTGAGTTGGCCCACCCTTTGCCGCTATTACAGCTTCACCTCTTCTGGGAAGGCTGTCTACAAAGTTTAGGAGTGTGTCTATGGTAATGTTTGACCATTCTTCCAGAAGAGCATTTGTGAGGTCAGGCACTGATGTTGGATGAGAAGGCCTGGCAGCGAAAGGATTAAAGCAAAAAGGCCATACTCCCCTAACCACCTGGGTTGTCCCCTTCTTTGCCACCTGCATAAAATGTTGAAACAATCTTTTTTCTTAAGGCCAGTTACCCAACACATGGAAACTTTTTTCTCTTCTTATGTCCTCAAACAGTGGGTTGTCCTTACTCCTCCACAGAACGACGCTCATAGAATGACACGAGAGCAACATTCTCAGTTTCCCCCCCAAGGGGTGGATCCATGACAGGATGGACTCACAGGAAATGGTTTAATAACCCCGGAGGTAATTTTGATTTGAAGACCATCATTGATGGACAACACAGAATGACTCACAGGGAAGGCCTGAAGGGGTGTATCCATGACATGATGAACTCACAGGAAATGGTTGAAGTGACCCTGGAGGTCATTCAGCCTTGAAGGGGACCATTGATGGACAACAGAGAAAGACTTGAAGGGAAGGGCCTGGAGGGTTGGGTCCATGGCAGGACAGACTCAAAGGAAATGGGTGAAGTGACCCTGGAGGTCATTCAGCGTTGGAGTCCACTATTGATGGACAACAGAGGAGGACTCAGAGGGAACACCTGGAGGGGTGGGTCCATAAAAGGATGGACTTACAGAAAATGGGTCAAGTGACCTTGAAGGTCATTCAACTTAGAAGATCCCCATTGATGGACAACAGAGGAGGACTTAAAAGGAAGACTTGGAGAGGTGGATCCATGAGGAAATGGGTAAAGTGACTCTGGAAGTCCTTCAGCCTTAAAGACCACTGATGATGGACAACACAGAAGGACTGCAGGGGTGGGTCCATGACAGGATGGACGCACAGGAAATTGAGAAGTGACCCTGGAGCTCATTCAGGCTTGGAGACCACCATTGATGGACAACAGAGAAGGTCTCAAAGGGAAGACCTGGATGTGTGGATCCATGACAGAATGGACTCAGAGGAAATGGGTGAAGTGACTCTGGAAATCCTTCAGCCTTGAAGACCACCATTGATGGACAACAGAGAAGGTCTCGAAGAGAAGACCTGGATGTGTGGATCCATGACAGGATGGACTCACAGGAAACTGTGAAGTGACCCTGGAGCTCATTCAGCCTTGGAGACCACCATTGATGGACAAAAGACAAGGCCTCGGAGGGAAGACCTTGATGGGTGGATCCATGACAGAATGGACTCACAGGAAATGGATAAAGTTACTCTGGAAGTCCTCCAGCCTTAAAGACCACCATTGATGGACAACACAGAAGGCCTGCAGGGGTGGGTCCATGACAGGATGGACTCACAGGAAATTGGGAAGTGACCCTGGAGCTCTTTCAACCTTGGAGACCACCATTGATGGACAACAGAGAAGGTCTCGGAGGGAAGACCTTGATGGGTGGATCCAAGACAGAATGGACTCACAGGAAATAGGTAAAGTTACTCTGGAAGTCCTTCAGCCTGAAAGACCACCATTGATGGACAACACATAAGGACTGCAGGGGTGGGTCCACGACAGGATGGACTCACAGGAAATTAGGAAGTGACCCTGGAGCTCATTCAGCCTTGGAGACCACCACTGATGGACAATAGACAAGGCCTTGGAGGGAAGACCTTGATGGGTGGATCCATGACAGAATGGACTCACAGGAAATAGGTAAAGTTACTCTGGAAGTCCTTCAGCCTGAAAGACCACCATTGATGGACAACACAGAAGGACTGCAGGGGTGGGTCCATGACAGGATGGAATTGGGAAGTGACCCTGGAGCTCATTCAGCCTTGGAGACCACCATTGATGAACACCAGAGAAGGCCTCGAAGGGAAGACCTTGATGGGTGGATCCATGACAGGATGGACTCACAGGAAATTGTGAAGTGACCCTGGAGCTCATTCAGGCTTGGAGATCACCATTGATGGACAACAGAGAAGGTCTCGAAAGGAAGACCTGGATGGGTGGATCCATGACAGGATGGACTCACAGGAAACTGTGAAGTGACCCTGGAGCTCATTCAGCCTTGGAGACCACCATTGATGAACACCAGAGAAGGCCTCGGAGGGAAGACCTTGATGGGTGAATCCATGACAGGATGGACTCACAGGAAGTTGGGAAGTGACCCTGGAGCTCATTCACCCTTGGAGACCACCATTGATGTACACCAGAGAAGGCCTCGAAGGGAAGACCCAGAGTTTAAAGATAAAAGATAGCACTTTGAAACATTTTATTTTTTCTTACAACAGATGGCTCGGGAGCGATTTGAGAAAAAAAAGGAACTGGAGATACGCTGTAAGTGAGAGAAAGTGTTCCATATAAATACATTAAAGTACAATACTCTTTTAATAAGATGCGTCCTTAGGTTTAGTTAAGAGTAAAATTCCAATGAATTACATTACATTGTTTTGTACTTTTAGGCATTCATCTCCTGCTCATTGTTACCATTAATTACCCCGAAAAACGCACAGCGTTATGTGAGCACGTCGTTATCTCTTCCTGTACCTTATCTATTCGAAAATTTAATAACACAGTCACAGAATATCCCAGCGCTATCTATTAATCTCCCCTGTAAAATATTTAATTTGATGCTTTAGCGGTGCATTAAAATATGGAAAACATATGTCTTTTCTCTCCTCTGCTGCATCCACTTGCGGTACCCTCCGCCGGGACTCTCGCTCACTTCTGTGCGTCTCCCCGGTGAGCGGCGCGCCGAACCAATGAAACAAAACCCCCTTTTTAAGTCTGAGTTCTGTGTAGTAGATTTGGGATTTGGGGAAGGTTCAGTTAATGTGTGTATAGCAATGTTCCCATTTTGAGTTGATTTATTTGGAAGTAAACAGTTCTGCCTTGAATAGTGATGTGCGCGGTGGATTTAGAACCCCTCAGGACAGATTCGCTTGGCTCTGACGTAACTTAACCGGGGCGAATCCAGGTGAAGACTGGAAGTGCGTTCCTGATTTTACCCCCTTAAAGGGGTTGTAAACGTTCAATTTATTTTTCCCTAAATAGCTTCCTTTACCTTAGTGCAGTCCTCCTTCACTTACCTCATCCTTCCATTTTGCTTTTAAATGTCCTTATTTCTTCTGAGAAATCCTCACTTCCTGTTCCTCTGTCTGTAACTCCACACAGTAATGCAAGGCTTTCTCCCTGGTGTGGAGTGTCGTGCACGCCCCCTCCCTTGGACAACAGAAGAGTCAGGACGCCCACTAACACACAGCTCCTTTCTCTATCTGCAACGTAGTGGGCGTCCTGACTCTCCTGTAAGGGAGGGGGCGAGCATGACACTCCACACCAGGGAGAAAGCCTTGCATTACTGTGTGGAGTTCCAGACAGAAGAACAGGAAGTGAGGATTTCTCAGAAGAAATAAGGACATTTAAAAGCAAAATGGAAGGATGAGTTAAGTGAAGGAGGACTGCACTAAAGGAAGCTATTTAGGGAAAAATAAATTGTACCTTTACAACCCTTTTAACCACTTAACCCCCGGACCATATTGCTGGTCAAAGACCAGGCCACTTTTTGCGTCGCTTTAACTGACAATTGCGCGATCGTGCGACGTGGCTTCCAAACAAAATTGACGTTCTTTTTTTCCCCCCCACAAATAGAGCTTTCTTTTGGTGGTATTTGATCACCTCTGCCGTTTTTAGTTTTTTGCGCTATAAACAAAAATAGAGCGACAATTTTGAAAAAAAAAATGAATATTTTTTACTTTTTGCTATAATAAATATCCCCCAAAAATATATAAAAAAAAGATTTTTTTCCTCAGTTTAGGCCGATACGTATTCTTCTACCTATTTTTTTGTAAAAAAAAAAAAAAAAAAATCGCAATAAGCGTTTATTGATTGGTTTGCGCAAAAGTTATAGCGTTTACAAAATAGGGGATCGTTTTATGGCATTTTTCTTTTACTAGTAATGGCAGCGATCAGCGATTTTTTTCGGTACTGCGACATTATGGCGGACACATCGGACACTTTTGACACATTTTTGGGACCAGTGTCATTTTTATAGCGATCAGTGCTATAAAAATGCATTGATTACTACTATAAAAATGCCACTGGCATTGAAGGGGTTAATCATGTTCCCTGGGTGTGTTCTAACTGAAGGGGGGGGGGAGGTGGCCTGACATGGGGAAATGACTGATCGCTGTTCATACATTGTATGAACAGACGATCGGTCATTTCCCCTCCTGACAGGACCGGGAGTTGTGTGTTTACACACACAGCTCCCGGTTCTAGCTCTGTAACGAGCGATCGCGGGTGCCCGGCGGTGACCGCGACCGCCGGCGTCAGGGGCGCGCGCCCCTATTGGCTGCTGGGAGAGGTGACGTATGGCTACGTGCTCTCGCCCAGCAGAGCCGACCTGCCGCCGTATAACTGTTATACGGCGGCTGGTCGGCAAGCAGTTAATAAAGAGAACCATTGCTGGCTTGGTATTTTCTATCCCAATATAACAAAATCGACGTGTTTATTTCTTTACATCGAATATCTTTCTTGCCTCCTCTTTAGGAATCCAAAATGTAACCCTTTCATGACTAATGCCCTGTGCACACGATCGGACCGATGGACCGTTTTCATCAGATGAACCGATCGTGTGTGGGCCCCACTTTTTGCGATTCGCTACTGCGTCGCTTTAACTGACAATTGCGCGTTTTTTTCATAAAAAACATTTTTTTATATCTTTTTTGGGGATATTTATCATAGCAAAAAGTAAAAAATATAGGGCCAGATTCACAGTGGACTTACGAGGGCGTATCTCCACGTACGCCGGCGTAAGTCCGAATGCGAGCCGTAGATTTGGCCAAGATACGACCGACGTAAGTCTCCTAGGCCGTCGTATCTTGGGTGCATATTTACGCTGGCTGCAAGGGGCGCTTCCGTAGATTTACGCGTTGCATATGTAAATTCGGTAGATACGCCGATTCACGAAAATACTTGTGCCCGCTACGCCGTTTGCTCGGGATTGGACCGATCTGTCCAATCCCGAGCAAGGGGGAGTGTCTATATACGGCGCGGCGGGGAATACAGCTATTCGAACTAAAGCTGCCTGTAATGTTCCCCGCACGCTAATTAACGCAGCAGCGGCGGCTTTGCGGTATGCGGCGGGGGGGGGGGGGGCAAGTATTCTATTCAGGCATCGGGGGCATTTGCGGGAGTACAAGTACTCCCGCAAATACTCGGTATCGGTCCCGATACCGGTATCGGGATAACCCTAGTAGAAACAGTGCAAGTCATGAAAAGTCAGCGATCCAACTCTGGCCCATTCAATCAACTCTTCAACCGCTTGCCGACCACAACATCTCCCTGTTCTTCCTAGTGACGTGTCACCGATCGTCTGTTCCCTGTCATCGGGAACAGCGATCAGTAACGTGTCACGGCAAGCCACGCCCCCTGTTAGAATCACTCCCTAGGTCGTGTCACGCAACGGGAAGTGGCAGCATTTGATGGGCACAGTGAGGCTGCAATTGATGTTTTTTTTTATTCAAAATGTTTCAGTTTTGTGCCCTACCCAAAAATTTTCAGCACCAGCCGCCACTGGTAAAAGCAAAAGGCAAAAAGTACACTAAAGCCCTAAATACCTAAATCCATGGTCACATGACACACCAGCTGTTTGACTGCAGAGTAGGCGGGCCCCTATTTGAATGGACACTTCCTGTTGGCTGGCCAGTTGCATTGGTGTGATGACGTCACAAGAAGGGGCGGTAACAAGCCCGGCTGCAGTGCTGGTGGATATTGGGTTTCCGCTCCTGTAAAGAGGCGCTGGAGAGTGAAAATGGTTCCTCTTCCCTTGAAGCCTCTTTAAGTATAAAACAAGTGAATAAATTCATCAATATTGAGAGCGGTTAGAGCTGAAAAACAGTCACATAATTCCAGATGGATTTGTGATCACAGTATGGATTCTGCTAATTTATTTTACCATCTGCTCCCTCATATTGGCATTCAACATCGCCGCTCTTATCCACACCCCTTGACGCCAGCACTACTTTTTTTTTTAAATCAGTATATTACATGTCTCTCATTTTTACGTGATCAAACTTTCTATATTCCACAAACTCACTTACGCCGAATATTCATTTATTACTCAAAATACTCGGGGAGGCCGGGAAATTGGGCTTTCAGCTTTCACATCTTCGCAGATATGGAAATGAGTAATCACGAGGAAAGCCGGATTTTATTTTCTCGATGCTTCACCTAAACCTTTCCAACGAGAGGAACATATCAGTGCAAAATTATTACATTTACTAATTGATTCGCCAATAATTGGATGATTTCCTGGAGGCCGAGACTGGATCACCTCGCCAGAAATAAGTCCTAAGAGATAGGCGGATAGACAGATGGATAGAGCAAGAAAGATAGATAGATCAGGGTTTGACAAATTTGCTTGGAATCTAGGAGCCAGCTAAAAAAGTTAGGAGCCAGAGAACGCGCCCCGTCCCGACGAGCTTGCACGCAGAAGCGAACACATACGTGAGCAGCGCCCGCATATGTAAACGGTGTTTAAACCACACATGTGAGGTATCGCCGTGATCGGTAGAGCGAGAGCAATAATTCTAGCCCTAGACCTCCTCTGTAACTCAAAAGACGCAACCTGTATAATTTTTTAAACGTCGCCTATGAAGATTTTAAAGGGTAAAAGTTTGTCGGTATTCCACGAGCGGACGCAATTTTGAAGCTGGACATGTTGGGTATGAATTTACTCGGCGTAACATTATCTTTCATAATATTAAAAAAAATGGGGATAACTTTACTGTTGTCTTATTTTTTAATTTAAAAAAGTGTAATTTTTTCCCAAAAAAGTGCGCTTGTAAGACCGCTGCGCAAATACGGCATCACAGAAAGTATTGCAACGATCGCCATTTTATTATCTAGGGTGTTAGGATAAAAAATATATATAATGTTTGGGGGTTCTAATTAGAGGGAAGAAGATGGCAGTGAAAATAGTGTAAAATGACATTAGAATTGCTGTTTAACTTGTAATACCAACGGCCACCACCAGATGGCGCCAGCTCACAAAAAAAAAGCCAAGTCGCCAGGACCCTATTTCTAGTCGCCATGGCGACCTGGCGCCCGGGATTTGTCGAGCCCTGCTAGATTATCTATCTATCTATCTATCTATCTATCTATCTATCTATCTATCTATCTATCTATCTATCTTTAAATTTGTACCCATCTATCTGTCATGCAACTAATTTTCTATCAAATGTATACATTTTATAGCTAACAGATGATATTTCTGTCAAAAAATAGATAGACAGACAGACAAAAAATAAAATATAGAGATAAATAGAGATATACAAATTAAAATATAGATAGACAGAGATAGATAGATTTACAGGCATATCTAGATAGATAGATGTATAGATTGAGAGATAGATATTCTCTCTCTCTCTCTCTCTCTCTCTCAATAATTCACAATCTATGGGCCAGATTCACAGAGCGAGTACGCCGGAGTATCTACCGATACGCTGGCGTAGTTTCAACTTTCCCGCGTCGTACTTTTAGTTTGAATCCTGAAACCAAGATACGACGGCTTCTGGCTTCGATCCGACAGGCGTACAGCTTCGTACACCTTCGGATCGTAGGTGCAATACTTTGGCGCCCGCTAGGTGGAGTTTGCGTTGTTTTCCACGTCGGGTATGCTAATTAGCTTTTTACGGCGATCCACGAAGGTACGCGTGGCCGTCGCATTCTCTTACGTCGTCGCTAGTCGGCTTTTCCCGGCGTAAAGATAAAGCTGCTATTTTGCGGCGTATAGATAGACTTGCCATGTTAAAGTATGGCCGTCGTTCCCGCGTCGAATTTACATTTTTTTTTTTTTTGCATTAGTCGTCCGTGAATAGGAAAGGACGTACCTCACGTCTACGTTAAAAAAAAAAGACGTCGGTGCGACGTCATTTCGCGCTAAGCACGGCAGGAAATTTCGAAACGGAGCATGCGCAGTTCAATCGGCGCAGGGACGCGCTTCATTTAAATGAATCACGCCCCCTACCCGCCAATTTCAATTACGCGCTGAGAGATACACTACGCCGCCGTAACTTACGACGCGAAATCTTCCTGGATTAGACTTAGAGCCAGGTAAGATACGGCGGCGTAGTGTATCTTTGATACGCTGCGCCTGGGCAATTCTACGTGAATCTAGGCCTATATATCTAAGATATAATTCACGTTCTATAGTTCTATAATGTAACTATTTCTAACAATCTACCAATATGTCTGTAAATCAGGCCATACACGGTAGAATTTCTAACAAATTTTACTTTCAAACTCAGAAAGTTCGTTTTTTTTTTTGCGATTTTCGAAATTCGGCCGACCAAGCCTTCAATTCCACCTCCTGTTGCTACAGAAAAAAAAATTGTGGCTGGGAATCTTCTTGTCTTTCCGGGGGTTTTCTTATCTTGCATATGCGCATTACATTTCTCGCGCGGTTCTCCCATCATTGATTCGAAAATCGTTTGTTTTTCAAAAAATTTTCAACATGTCCCGATTCCTCGAATTTGATGGGCGCACGGAAATCGGCTGTTGCTGCCGCCCACTTAAGGGTGCGAAATTCGTACGAAAATTCTTAGATATACGATTTTTAAAAGAACATTCTTTCGGAATTCAAACCGCGTATGGGCGGCATTAGTGTATCACCGCGGTTCTCCGGTGTTCTACAGGCACAACGATCGGCAGGTAGTGCTGGGCTTTCTTATTAGAAATCTGGAAAAAATAAATAAAAAAAAAACCACAAAAATAAAAAAAAATTTGTCAGAAATGGATTCCTCTCTTCGCTGTGTTGGGTTATCATACAAGATGTTCTCTTCCTCGTTATCAGCGGTTTGTAGAGTCTGATGACTAAACATGAGTAAACAGCGGGGCGCTCTGCCCAAAGTGTGGCTCTGCCAAGAGGATACAAAATAACAAACATCTGGGCAGAGAAGGACGATCATCCATACTCAGCGATGGGAGGACAGATTGGATCTCTATTATGATGCCCTGAAGATATTTTTGTCAGAGGCCGACCTCCAGACCATCATCGCCCTCAGCTGCCAGATGCAACGTTCTGCACTGCTCTGGGCATTTCGAGGGGCCTAGGGTAGTAGGCTGAAAGATCCAGAATTCTTCCTACTGACACCAATGATGGGACACTATTCCTCCAACTGACACAATGATGGGATATTATTCCTCCCACTGACACCAATGATGGGACGCTATTCCTCCCACCAACACCAATGATGGGGCACTATTCCTCTCACTGACACCAATGATGGGACACTATTCCTCCAACTGATACCAATGATGGGACACTATTCCTCCCACCGATACCAATGATGGGACACTCTTCCTCCCACTGACACCAATGATGGGACACTATTCCTCCAACTGATACCAATGATGGGACACTATTCCTCCCACCGATACCAATGATGGGACACTCTTCCTCCCACTGACACCAATGATGGGACACTATTCCTCCCACTGACACCAATGATGGGACACTATTCCTCCAACTGATACCAATGATGGGACACTATTCCTCCCACTGATTCCAATGATGGGACACTTTTCCTCTCACTGATACCAATGATGGGACAATATTCCTCTTACTGACACAATGATGGGACACTATTCCTCTCACTGATACCAATGATGGGGCACTATTCCTCTCACTGACACCAATGATGGGACACTATTCCTCCCACTGACACCAATGATGGGGCACTATTCCTTCCACTGATACCAATGATGGGACACTATTCCTCCCACTGACACCAATGATGGGACACTATTTCTCCCGCTGACACCAATGATGGGACACTATTCTTCCCACTGACACCAATGATGGGACACTATTTCTCCCACTGACACCAATGATGGGACACTATTCTTCCCACTGACACCAATGATGGGACACTATTCCTCCCACTGACACCAATGATGGGACACTATACCTCTTACTGACACAATGATGGGACACTATTCCTCTCACTGATAGCAATGATGGGACACTATTCCCCCCACTGACACCAATGATGGGACACTATTCCTCCCACTGGTACCAATGATGGGACACTATTCCCCCCGCTGATACCAATGATGGGACACTATTCCCCCCACTGACACCAATGATGGGACACTATTCCTCCCACTGACACCAATGATGGGACACTATTCCTCCCACTGATTCTCATGATGGGATACTATTCCTCTCACTGACACAATGATGGGACACTATTCCTCCCACTGATACCAATGATGGGACACTATTCCTCCCACTGACACCAATGATGGGACACTATTCCTCCCACTGATTCTCATGATGGGATACTATTCCTCTCACTGACACAATGATGGGACACTATTCCTCCCACTGATACCAATGATGGGACACTATTCCCCCCACTGACACCAATGATGGGACACTATTCCTCCCACTGACACCAATGATGGGACGCTATTACTCCCACTGACACCAATGATGGGACACTATTTCTCCCACTGACACCAATGATGGGACACTATTCCTCCCACTGACACCAATAATGGGACACTATTCCTCCCACTGACACCAATAATGGGACACTATTCCTCCCACTGACACCAATAATGGGACACTATTCCTCCCACTGACACCAATAATGGGACACTATTCCTCCAACTGACACCAATGATGGGTCACTATTCTTCCCACCGATAGCAATGATGGGACACTATTCTTCCCACTGACACCAATGATGGGTCACTATTCTTCCCACCGATAGCAATGATGGGACACTATTCTTCCCACTGACACCAATGATGGGACACTATTCTTCCCACTGATACCAATGACGGGACACTATTCAGTGTGCAGTGAAATCAAAGGAGGACATTTCAGTCCAGCAGAGAAGATGATGGTACAAGGGTGGCGAGGGCGCAGGGAAGATTGGCGTTCCATCTTTAACAGTATGAGAAGTAATTTACCGCGTTATATAAATATATAGAAGTTCTACCTCTCCGAAGCGTTAATGTTCTTTTAACAAACTCATCAGCGCGTCGCGTCGTCTCCCATCAGAAAATAACACCCCGAAACGACTGCTGTGCAGATGAAATGAATCGGCGCGCTCGTCTCCAGCTCTGCCCTCGTATCACACGGCAGATATCATTGTCACTCTATGAAGATCTATATTCATCTTCATTAAATCTCGCTCACTCTCCGTAGATTCCGGGGTGTGAAGTTCACTCTCGGAAAATCGCAGAGGAATTAAGTTTACAGCAAAAAAAACTGTGAATGCAACAAAACATTTTAGCAAATAAAGAACAGATTCATTTGAACAACAGAACCACAAGGTGTTCCTTCCGCTGGTAAAACTGGCGAGAAAACTGTCGCGAGCGCGCTCTAATTTCACAGCCCAAGGAGTGGAGGAGAATCCTATTGTGTCTGTGAATGGCACCTCTCTTCCTGCATACTCAACAGCTTATGTGCCGAGGAGCAGCGGCGGCCGGTGCTCAATTTTGTTTTTGGGGGGGCGCAAACAAACTGAAAAAAAATACCCCATCAAACGCAGCCTCACTGTGCACATCAAACGCAGCCACTGTACCCATAAATTGCTACCAATTAAAAGGCATCCACTGTACCCGTCAATACCGCCTATGGCCGCATGCGGTATTGCATGCCATTGAAGTCAATGCTGAACTAATTATTTTCGTTTCTATTGACTTCAATGGGGAAACTCGCTTTGATATGCGAGTACTTTGGATTATGAGTGTTCTCCTGGAACGGAGCTACTGTACCCATCAATTGCCACCACTGTACCCATCAAACGCTGCCACTGAGCCCATCAATTGCTGCCAGTGTGCCCATCAATTGCTGCTACTGTGCCCCATCAATTACTGCTACTGTGCCCCATCAATAACTGCCACTGTGCCCCATCAATTGCCGTCACTGTGCCCAACAAACGCTGCCACTGTGCCCATCAATTGCTGCTAGTTTACCCATCAATTGCTGCCACTGTGCCCATTAATTGCTGCCACTGTGCCAATCAAACGCAGCCACTGTGCCAATCAAACGCAGCTACTGTACCCATCAATTGCCGCCATGGTGCCCATCAATTTCCGCCACTGTGCCATCAAACGCAGCTACTGTACCCATCAATTGCCACCACTGTATCCATCAAACGCTGCCAGTGTGCCCATCAATTGCTGCCACTGTACCCATAAATTGCCACCACTGTGCAATCAAACGCAACCACTGTACCCGTCAATACCGCCTCTGGCCGCATGCGGTATTGCATGCCATTGAATTCAATGCGGAACAAATTATTTTCGTTTCCATTGACTTCAATGGGGAAACTCGCTTTGATACGCGAGTGCTTTTGGATTACGAATTATGCTCGTAATCCGAGGTTCCACTGTATTGCCTTCTCTCAAACCTCCTCTGGGGAGAACTGGTCTGATCCTCTGCCAATTCCGACACATGCCAACCAATTCACTCATCCTTGACCAGAACATTTCATTCCCAATTAATTATGCGAGTAAGTAACTAAAAGTACTGGTCTTGCTCTACATACCCTAACCCGACACTATGACATGTTTTTAATTAGTGCTTATTAAAAAAGATGATCCATTATTCCGAAGCCCGCAGCTCGTCTCGCGTCAATGGGAGCCTCTCTTTAACCGTCAGATAAAAAAAAAAAAATCGCTTTTAAAACCCTCTGCGATCTCACGGTTGATTAACATCACAAAATGACTTCTGTCACACTTGGCTGCGCCCAAAAAAAAAAAAGAGACACCCTCGCGCCAGTACCGCCGGTCAGAGAGGTACATCGGTGCGCATGAGTCGAGCGCGCCAATAAAGCGATATCATAAAGCTTAATTAGACAGATGTTCCAGATGCTAATTTTAATAATAAAGTGTGTTTAAATCTCTTTACTGCCGGAGAGATCCACCGAGTGGCGCCGTGGGGGCTGCGTTTTCGCCTTCCCAGCTCTGGTGAACCAGATGCTTTTTAAATGTTAACAGGCGCGGCGTGAATTATCCGCACGTATTTTAAGAAAAGGCAGGTTTGAAAATTAAATTAAAATCCCCATTATAGAGCGAGGAGATACTGTACTCGTGGTTCTTCACCTATAAATATTCATGGGGAAAATGAGACGAAGACGCAGGAAAAAAAATGGCCGCTGCGGTTTGTGATTTTTGGATGCACCTGTAAAGAGGTTTTGTCGGTGGCTTCCACGGCCGGTGACTGGCTTGCTTCTCTGTGTTTGAGGGAAGCTACCTTAAGGGTGGTTCCGTTTAAGGGTGCTCAAAATTTTTGGGGGGCGCAAAGCAGCCACTGTGCCCATCAAACACAGCCACTGTGCCCATCAAACGCAGCCACTGTGCCCATCAAACGCAGCCACTGTGCCCATCAAACGCAGCCACTGTGCCCATCAAACGCAGCCACTGTGCCCGCCCACTGCTCCATCTGGGGGGAAACTGTGCAGCCACTGCTCCACCCGGGGGAGCCACTGTGCCAATCAAAAGCAGCCACTGTGCCCATCAGACGCAGTCACTGTGCACATCAAACTCAGCCACTGTGTCCATCAAACGCAGCCACTGTGCCATCAAACGCAGCCACTGTGCCCACCCACTGCTCCACCTGTGGGGCCACTGTGCAGCCACTTTACCCACCCACTGCTCCACTTGGGGCAGCCACTGTGCCCATCAAACGCAGGTACTGTGCCCATCAAACGCAGCCACTGTGCCCAAATTCAGCCACTGTGCCCATCAAATGCAGCCACTGTACGATCAAATGCAGCAACTGTGCCATCAAACGCAGCCACTGTGCCCACCCACTACTCCACATGGGGGGCCACTGTGCAGCCACTGTACCCACCCACTGCTCCACTTGGGGCAACCACTGTGCCCAAACGCAGCCACTTTGCCCATCAAACGCAGCCACTGTGCCCATCAAACGCAGCATCTGTGCCCATCAAACGCAGCATCTGTGCCCATCAAACGCAGCATCTGTGCCCATCAAACGCAGCCACTGTGCCATCAAACGCAGCCACTGTGCCATCAAACGCAGCCACTGTGCCATCAAACGCAGCCACTGTGCCATCAAACGCATCCACTTTTCCCTATAAAACTAAGCCACTGTGCCCATCAAACGGAGCCACTGTGTCATCAAATGCCTTCATTGTGCCCATCAAATGCCGCCACTGTGCCTATCAAATGCCACCATTGTGCCCCATCAAATGCAGGCACTGTGACCCCGCCCCCCCCCCACTGTCTGACCGGCACTTACCCCATCTTGGTGGCGGGTCAGGCATCGGCGAGCTGTGTCCTCCATTTGTCTCGTCTTCCTGCTTCCTGCTAGGCATCCAATAGCATATTCAAATATTCATTTGCTTTTCTAACACACCTGGTTGGGCTCCGAACGCAATGCTCTGCGCTCCAAGTCCACCTTTTTTTCCCCCCAAGTCCAACTTCCTGTTCAGCTGGGTGGAGAAGCAACAGCCCCGGAGCGAGGAGTACCTGGAGCGAGGAAAAGCTGCCCTAATCAGGATCCTTGTATTCGGCCTCCTAAGTTAAGGGGAGGTGGGAGGCCTTCCCATCCATTTCCCCATCCATCTCCCGCAGGGGAGATCGCTACCTTCCCGCCCATATCCCGCAGGGGAGATCGCCACCTTCCCGTCCGTCTCCCGTGGGGTGGTGGTGTTGGTTTTCCACCCCCACCCCAAATATGGAGTACCAGCCACCACTGCAGGGGACCCACCCCTCCCATCCAGGAACACTGACCCCCTCTATTTTTGTTTATAGCGCAAAAAATAAAAACCGCACAGGTGATCAAATACCACAAAAAGAAAGCTCTATTTGTGGCGGGGGGGGGGCGCCAATTTTGTTTGGGAGCCACGTCGCACGAACCGCACAATTGTCAGTCAAAGCGACGCAGTGCCGAATCGCAAAAAAGTGGCCTGGTCATCGGGCAGCCAATTCTTCCCGGGCTGAAGTGGTTAAGTACTATCCTGTTTTTTTCCCTACATTTATAAAGTCATCTTTTAACAATAGTAACTTTATTTGTCAATGTGTATTGAAATTAATAAAAAATAAAAAAAAAATCTTAAAAAATTAAGAAATTAATTAAAATAATTATAAAAAATTATTGAAAGGAAATCCAGCAAACATTTCTACGGAAAATCGTATTTCTTGGATAGAATCGGACGCGGCGTAATGCGTTCCTTTACAATCCCCCTACTTTTATCCCAAATCGCTTTGCTTGCTAGATTAGCGGCCTAATGACTGTGTACGTCTTTAAACGAAACGCGATCAGCAGGAACTTTGAAAAACCCGACCGATAAATAAATAGAACTGTTAATGCAGCTCTACTTTAAATTAATTGTATGCACCGCGGCACTAAGTGCTGTTATTGGGTGCGGATGGCATTTACGCCGAATAACTGTAAGCATCGCCGTCCCGGTAATAACCGGAGAGCAAAGACAGCTACTTAATCCGCGCTTAATCATCGTAAACTTTGATTTGGAAACAATTTATGCTTTTAAAAGTCCATTATCGCAAAGCAGTTTTGTGGAGGGAAAATATGAAGCGTCGTCTTTCTGCGATAAAAAGAAAACACCAACAAATAAGAAAAATATCACTTTTTAGTAAAAAAACAAACAAAAAAAAGCAACTTCACTATTTACAAAGCGGCGAGTCAGTTCTTAGTGCTAGAAAAATGGATGTTAACCACTAGCTGACGGCCGTACGACTTTGTACGGCCGCAGCGCGGCTCTGAATCTCTAACAGGCCGTCTTTTTACGGCGGCCCCCTTGCTTGTTTCCCGCGCGCGCTCCCGAGCGAGCGGTGGGGAACTGCTGTGCTGGCCGTGTCCCTTGGACACAGCCAAACACAGATTGCGGTAAATAGCCAATCACAGCAGCTATTTACAGCGCGATCTGTGCGGCCAATGAGAGATGATCTCATATGTAAACATATGAGATCATCTCTCATTGCCGACTCTCCCCCCTCACACAGACACCGCGTGTGAGGGGGGAGAGCAAACGGAGAATGAGCGATTTGAAAAAAAAGTGACAAATCAGTGCCCCAGTACCACAGTGTCCCCCAGGACCACCTGTGCCCCCCAGGACCACCTGTGCCCCCCAGGACCACAGTGTGCCCACCAGTACCATCTGTGCCCAGTGCCCATCTGCCACCTCAGTGCACATCTGCAATCAGTGCCCACCTGTGCCACCTCATCAGTGCCCACCTGTGCCGCAGTCAATCAGTGCACATCAGTACCCATCTCATCAGTACCCATCTCAGTGCCATCTGTGCCGCCTCATTAGTGCCATCTGTGCCGGTTCATTAGTGCCACCTGTGCCGCTTCATTAGTGCCCACCTGTGCCGCTTCATTAGTGCCCACCTGTGCCGCCGCATCAGTGCCCACCAGTACAGAGGCCTCATCGGTGCACATCAGTACCCATCTCATCTGTGCCGCCTCAGTGCCATCTGTGGGCATTTGTACTTTCCTGGCTTGTTAGGGTCTCAAGAAGTTAGATAGTCCTTCAGTACATCAGGTGTGATCAGATGTGATAATTTATTATGATTTGCACTATAGCTTGTAGACTCTAAAACTTTCACACAGACCAAATAATTTCCAAAAACTTTGGGTTATTTTTATCAAAGACGTGTAGCAGTATAAATTGGGGCCAAAATTTATGAAGAAAAATTAATAATTTGCTAAATTTTATCACAGAAACTAAGAAAAAAACTTTTTTTTCCCAAATTTTCTGTCTTTTTCATTAACGGCGCAAAAAATAAAAACCGCAGAGGTGATCAAATACCACCAAAAGAAAGCTCTATTTGTGGGGAAAAGGACAATAAATCATTTGGGTACAGTGTTGCATGACTGAGTAATTGTCATTCAAAATGTGAGAGCCCTGAAAGCTGAAAATTGGTCTGGTCAGGAAGGTGTTTAAGTGCCCAGTATGGAAGTGGTTAATATTGAGAGCATTTTACACTTTATTACTCCAGGGTCTTTCCACGCCCGATGTGATACTCTATTCATACTATTATACATACACTATATTACCAAAAGTATTGGGACGCCTGCCTTTACACACACATGAACTTTAACGGCATCCCAGTCTTAGCCCGTAGGGTTCAATATTGAGTTGGCCCCGCCCTTTGCAGCTATAACAGCTTCAACTCTTCTGGGAAGGACGTCCACAAGGTTTAGGAGTGTGTCTATGGGAATGTTTGACCGTTCTTCCAGAAGCACATTTGTGAGGTCAGGCACTGAAGGCCTGGCTCTCAGTCTCCACTCTAATTCATCCCAAAGGTGTCCTATCGGGTTGAGGTCAGGACTCAGTGCAGGTCAGTCAAGTTCCTCCACAAAAAAAAAAAAAATGTATTGCAGCCCCACTGTGCCCATCAAATGCAGCCATTGTGCCATAAAATTGTCGCCACTGTGCCATAAATTGTCGCCACTGTGCCCATCAATTGTCGCCACTGTGCCTTGCCATTGTCGCCACTGTGCCTTGCCATTGTCGCCACTGTGCCCATCAATTGTCGCCACTGTGCCATGCCAAACTCAGCCACTGTGCCTTGCCATTGTCGCCACTGTGCTCATCAATTGTCATTACTGTGTCATGCCAAACGCAGCCACTGTGCCATCAATTGTCGCCACTGTGCCATGCCAAACTCAGCCACTGTGCCTTGCCATTGTCGCCACTGTGCTCATCAATTGTCATTACTGTGTCATGCCAAACGCAGCCACTGTGCCATCAATTGTCGCCACTGTGCCATGCCAAACGCAGCCACTGTGCCATGCCATTGTCGCCACTGTGCCCGTCAATTGTCGCCACTGTGCCCGTCAATTGTCGCCACTGTGCCATGCCATTGTCGCCACTGTGCCGTGTCCATCAATTGTCGCCACTGTGCCCATCAATTGTCGCCACTGTGCCCATCAATTGTCGCCACTGTGCCCATCAATTGTCGCCACTGTGCCCATCAATTGTCGCCACTGTGCCCATCAATTGTCGCCACTGTGCCCATCAATTGTCGCCACTGTGTCATACCAAACGCAGCCACTGTGCCATCAATTGTCACCACTGTGCCCTGCCATTGTCGCCACTGTGCCCATCAATTGTCGCCACTGTGTCATACCAAACGCAGCCACTGTGCCATCAATTGTCACCACTGTGCCATGCCAAACGCAGCCACTGTGCCTTGCCATTGTCGCCACTGTGCCTTGCCATTGTCGCCACTGTGCTCATCAATTGTCACCACTGAGTCATGCCAAACGCAGCCTGTGCCATCAATTGTCGCCACTGTGCCATGCCATTGTCGCCACTTCCGCCAGTTTTCCCCTAAAATGCCGCCAGATTGCCAAAAAGCCCCCTCCCCCCGTCTGGCACTTACCTTTCTCGGTCAGCCATCCTCGGATCCTCCTCCGCGATCCCTCAATGCAGTCCCGCCCTCGATGTCGCTTCAGCCAATCAGGTTACCGGTAACCAGACCCGGTGAACCTGATTGACAATGGTCCCAAAATAGTGTCAAAAGTGTCCGATGTGTCCACCATAATGTCGCAGTGCCGATAAAAATCGCTGATCGCCGCCATTACTAGTAAAAAAAAAAAATTATTAATAAAAAAATGACATAAAACTATCCCCTATTTTGTAGACGCTATAACTTTTGCGCAAACCAATCAATAAACGCTTATTGCGATTTTTTTTTTTACCAAAAATATGTAGAAGAATAAGTAACGGCCTAAACTGAGGAAAAATAAAGGGCCAGATTCACAAAAGAGATACGACGGCGTATCTCCTGATACGCCGTCGCATCTCTGAGATACGATTGTCGTATCTATGCGTCTGATTCATAGAATCAGTTACGCATAGATAGCCCTAAGATCCGACAGGTGTAATCGACTTACACCGTCGGATCTTAGTCTGCAATTCTAGGCCGGCCGCTAGGTGGCGAGTCCATTGCGGTCGGCGTAGAATATGCAAATGACTAGTTACGCCGATTCACGAACGTCCGCGTTGCCCGTCGCTGTAATTTTCCGTCGTCTCCGTAGAGATACGCGGCGTAAAACTAAGCATGCCCTCTAGGTGGTCTAACCAATGTTAAGTATGGCCGTCGTTCCCGCGTCAAATTTTTTAAATTTCACGTAGTTTGCGTAAGTCGTCCGTGGATGGCGCTGGACGCCATTTACGTTAACGTCTAAACCAATGACGTCCTTGCGACGTCATTTAGCGCAATGCACGTCGGGAAATTTTAGGGACGGAGCATGCGCAGTACGTTCGGCGCGGGAACGCGCCTAATTTAAATGGTCCCCGCCCCATTTGAATTAGGCGGGCTTGCGCCGGGCGGATTTACGCTACGCCGCCGCAAGTTTACAGGTAAGTGCTTTGTGAATCAGGCACTTACGCTGTAAACTTGCGGCGGTGTAACGTAAATGGGATACGTTACGCCGCCGCAGCGTAACGCATTTGTATGTAAAGTTTTTTTTCTATATTTTTTGGGGGATATTTATTATAGCAAAAAAGTAAAAAATATTGCATTTTTTTCAAAATTGTCGCTCTATTTTTGTTTATAGCGCAAACAATAAAAACCGCAGAGGTGATCAAATACCACCAAAAGAAAGCTCTATTTGTGGGAAAAAGGATGTCAATTTCATTTGGGAGCCGCGTGGCACGACCGCGCAATTGTCAGTTAAAGCCACGCAGTGCCGAATCGTAAAAAGTGGCCCGGTCTTTGACCACCAAAATGGTCCGGGGCTGAAGTGGTTAAATAAAAGAGATTTTGAGATCCTTGCTGAATTATTACACCTTGTCCTCGAGCTGTAACACTTGAAGAAAGCAGAGACCCCCAACAAGTGGCACAGCAGCGGTATTCACCCAAAGACATTCTCTGCTTTCCTGTTTTAGCAGCTGTTCGTAATCAGAAGTCTTAAGGTTGTGTGAGGGTAACAGTAGGGAGCGCCTTCCCGCTAAGACTAATGGCGGATTTATAAATAGAAAACTTTGTACATGAGCGACCGATTTCTACATGGAAGGTTTATTGGAACTTTATTTACCGTATTTATCGGCCTATACCGCGCACTTTTTTTCCCCTTAAAATCAGGGGGAAATCGTGGGTGGGCAATATACACCGATCCTGCTGTCTCTGGGCGCCGCCGTAATAGACCGACCCGAGTGTACTGCGCACTCGGCTAGGCTCGGCCACGCTCTGCTCCGCCCGCAGGACCGCGAGAGTAGCCGGACAGGAAATCCGGCTCTGTACAGCTCGGCTGAGGCGCCAAACTCAAAAATACACGCCGGGCAAGACAGCAGACGGACACTTCCAAGCAAGGCCGCCGATGGACTAGGCCGCCGATGGACGCCGGACAAGGCCACCGATGGACGCCGGACAAGCCGCAGATGGACACCCACAAGGCTGGATGCACTCTGCGCAAGTCCGCAGACAGACGCCGGACAAGGCCGCCGATGGACGCCGGGCAAGACAGCAGACGGACACCTCCAAGCAAGGCCGCCGAACAAGGGCGCCGATGGACGCCGGACAAGGCCGCCGATGGATGCCGGACAAGACAGCAGACGGACACCGACAAGGCTGCACCGACGAGCATTCAAAATGTACCGTATTTATCTGGGTATAGCGTGCACCGGCGTATAGCGCGCACCCAGTTCTAGGAGGGAAATTTCCTGGGAAAAAAAATTACTTACAGTTTAAATGTCCCTCTTCGGTGTCTTGCCCGGCGTACATCGGCGGCCTTGTCCGTCTTCGGCCTTCGTGGTGTCCTCCCCGCTTCTCCGAGCGCCGCCGCCCACATATACCGAGCGCAGTACACTCGGCTAGGCTCCTCTCGCAGGGTATGACCGCGAGTGGAGCCGAGCGTGGCCGAGCCTAGCTGAGTGTACTGCGCTCGGTATATGCCGGCGGCGACGCCCAGAGACAGGAGATCAGTGTATAACGCGCACCCACGATTTTCCCCTGTTTTTAAGGGAGAAAAAAGTGTGCGTTATACGCCGATAAATACGGTAATACGGGGACACTCTGATGCAAGGAGGGGGCTGCTGGGGACACTCTGATGCAAGGAGGGGGCTGCTGGGGACACTGATGCAAGGAGGGGGCTGCTGGGGACACTCTGATGGAAGGAGGGGGCTGCTGGGGACACTCTGATGCAAGGAGGGGGCTGCTGGGGACACTCTGATGCAAGGAGGGGGCTGCTGGGGACACTCTGATGCAAGGAGGGGGCTGCTGGGGACACTCTGATGCAAGGAGGGGGCTGCTGGGGACACTCTGATGCAAGGAGGGGGCTGCTGGGGACACTCTGATGCAAGGAGGGGGCTGCTGGGGACACTCTGATGCAAGGGGGGGGCTGCTGGGGACACTCTGATGCAAGGGGGGGGCTGCTGGGGACACTCAAAATTAAAGTGGGCCGGATGAAGTCCAGGGCCAAATGTTTGCCCCAGTCCAGCCCTGATCGTATCTGCATGTGCCGATGTGATCAGCACATGCGCACTGAAGCAACGGCACGTGCATGCCGTTGCTCAAGTGAGAGTGCCGTTACCGGAGACTCCTGCTCGCATTATGCGGGAGTGATGTCATTGCTGCTCCGGCCAATCACAGCGCCGGAGCCCACGATACTCGGAAGTAACTCCGGGAGCGATGTCACCGGCTGGAGGGGGGTAAGAGGACTGCTGCAGGGGCTTCATAAGTAATTCATAATGAGCTAGTATGCTATGCTTAACCCAGTGTTTCTCAATTCGAGTCCTCAGCCCCCCCCCAACAGGTCAGGTTTTCAGGATTTCCCTCAGATGAAACGGCTGTGGTGATTACTAAGGCAGTGAAACTGATCAAATCACCTGTGCAAAATAATGGAAATCCTGAAAACCTGACCTGTTGGGGGGGGGGGGGGGGCCTGAGGACTGGAATTGAGAAACACTGGCTTAACCCAACATTGATCACCATATTTTGGATTGGCAATGTTGGGTTAATCAGACCATTCATATATACCGTATATACTCGAGTATAAGCCGAGTTTTTCAGCACATTATTTTGTGCCGAAAATTCCCCCCTCGGCTTATACTAGAGTCACCTTTTTGCGCCTGATCTCCCGGACTTTGGGGACCCGGTACTGGCCGACCGTAGGTCCCCTGGACCCCAAACTTGGCACACATGTAGCCCCACTCTTCTTCTACAAGTGTGCAAAGTTTGTTGTACGGAGAATCTACGGCCGGAGAGCACCGATTTTTCAAACCCCAACACCCCTTTTATAGACTCCCATGTTAAATGGTAATTTCTCAGGTGAATTTGGGGACCCGGTACTAGCCGGTCGTAGGTCCCCTGGATGTCCCCGGAACTTGGCACACATATAGCCCCATTGTTCCTCTATAAGCGTGCAAAGTTTGTTGTCTGGGGGACCTACGGCTTGGGAGCACTGATTTTTCAAAGCCAGGCACCCCTTTTATTGACCCACATGTTAAACGTCAGTCTAGCCATGGACACAGTGAGGCATAGGCACAGTGAGGCATGCAGATGGGCACAGTGAGGCATGCAGATTGACACAGTGAGGCATGGGCACAGTGAGGCATGGACATGGACACAGTGAGGCATGGGCACAGTGAGGCATGCACATGGACACAGTGAGGCATGGGCACAGTGAGGCATGCACATGGACACAGTAGGGTGACCACTTGTCCCGGATTGCCCGGGACAGTCCCGCATTTTGCAGGTCTGTCCCAGGCACATTCATTCCAGGACAATACAGTGTCCCAGAATGAAACTGACACCCCCCCCCCCCCCCCGGGCCAATCTGATGCCCCCAAACAAGGCCGCCACATCACCACTTTACTCACTGGACAGTACTTGTCCTGGCCAGGAATGCCTGGAGGAGCACAATCCCCGCCCCCTGCTTGTGATTGGAGAAATCATAAATCCCGCCTCTTGTGTCCAATCACTGTGCTGTGATTCGTTACAGCACAAGCTGATTTTTGGGAAGGGGGGTGTCCCTGAATGGTAGTTTGGAAATGTGGTCACCCTAGGACACAGCGAGGCATGGGCACAGCGAGGCATGGGCACAGCGAGGCATGCCGAAGGACACCCTAGGCTTATACTCGAGTCAAAACGTTTTCCTATTTTTTTGTGGTAAAATTAGGTGCCTCAGCTTATATTCGGGTCGGCTTATACTCGAGTATATACGGTACTAATTCTGCTGAGGAATAAATTTGGGCCAATCATACGCCACCCTGATGGTATGGCATGATGGATAAGTATCTGCCCGTATTTTGCCAACAGTTTGCACCGTGCTTTACAACATAAAGGGAAATAGTACAGTTGCAATACAAGAGGGTTCGGAGGGCTCTGCTCATAAAATCTTACAACCTCTTAAACATTTTATATTTAACAGATAAAAAACAAACAAAAAAAAAACAATTTTTTTTTTCAATTATTTCAATAGATTTAAATACATTTGAATTTTTTTTTTTTTAAAACATAAACATAATGATAACATAATGATAATAAACATAATGGGCTGGGTTCAAGAAGCAATTGCGCCTGTGTAACCATAAGTTACGCAGCGCAGTTGCTTACTTGCCCCGGCGTAACGACTGCTCCTTATTCAGGAACCTCGTTACGCCGACTGCAGCCTAAAATATGACTGGCATAAGGCTCTTATGCCCGCATATCTTAGGCTGCATTCTTACGATGGCCGCTAGGTGGCGTTCCCGTTGTGCTCAGCGTATAGTATGCAAATTGCATACTAACACCGATTCACAACGTTGCGCGAGCCCTGCGTGCGCAATTTACGTCGTTTCCGTACGGCGGTTTTCGCGTAAGGCTGCCCCTGCTATTAGCAGGGGCAGCCAATGTTACGTATACCCGTCGTTCCCGCGTCTCGAAATTTCAAAATTTACGTAGTTTGCGTAAGTGATTCGTGAATGGCGCTGGACGCCATTCACGTTCACTTTGAAGCAAATGACGTCCTTGCGACGTCATTTGCCGCAATGCACGTCGGGAAAGCTTCCCGACGGAGCATGCGCTCTACGATCGGCGCGGGAACGCGCCTAATTTAAATGATTCCCACCCCCTACGGGATCATTTAAATTGCGCGAGCTTACGCCGGGCATTTTGCCGGCGCGCCCACGCAGTTTACGGAGCTACTGGTCCGTGAATCAAGGGCAGCGCAGTAACTTTGCGGGGGCGCAGGGCAAAAACGTTGCCCTGCGCCTCCGGAAAAATAGCGCAATTGTTACTGAATCTACCCCAGTGATAATAAATATATATATATATACACACACACACACACACACACACTCTATACATTACAGTCTTGCTTATAGTATGGTTTTCCAAACTTTAATCTGCTAGTAAAAATTAAAAAATTAAAAAAACACCCTGGCAGTTCTGTCTTCACATTTACACAACGAGTTTCCTGGTTGCCGACCAAAATCCTTTCTGATTGCAATTGGCATGGAAGGTTTTGCATCAATATGTCCCAATAAATAGCCGGCCATCTGGTCACCAATTGTAAATGGCATCTCACCTTCTGTGCGACCATTCCAGCTTCCTGCTGACAAAGTGCCGAGGAGCCGAGGATTCTTAAAATGTGATCCGAATTATTGTTTGTACTGCAATTCACGTAGAGAGGAGTTTGTAACCCATCCCTGTGTTTCTGGAGGACTCTGCTCCTTCCTCTATGACTCTCCTCTCCTGAAATACTCTGCACTGCTGGAGGACTCTGCTCCTTCCTCTATGACTCTCCTCTCCTGAAATGCTCTGCTGGAGGACTCTGCTCCTTCCTCTAGAACTCTCCTCTCCTGAGATACTCTGCTGGAGGACTCTGCTCCTTCCTCTATAACTCTCCTCTCCTGATATACTCTGCTGGAGGACTCTGCTCCTTCCTCTATAACTCTCCTCTCCTGAAATTCTCTTCTGGAGGACTCTGCTCCTTCCTCTATAACTCTCCTCTCCTGAAATACTCTGCTGGAGGACTCTGCTCCTTCCTCTATAACTCTCCTCTCCTGAAATACTCTGCTGGAGGACTCTGCTCCTTCCTCTATAACTCTCCTCTCCTGAAATACTCTGCTAGAGGACTCTGCTCCTTCCTCTATGACTCTCCTCTCCTGATATACTCTGCCGGAGGACTCTGCTCCTTCCTCTATAACTCTCCTCTCCTGAAATACTCTCCTGGAGGACTCTGCTCCTTCCTCTATAACTCTCCTCTCCTGAAATACTCTGCTGGAGGACTCTGCTCCTTCCTCTATAACTCTCCTCTCCTGAAATACTCTGCACTGATGGAGGACTCTGCTCCTTCCTCTATAACTCTCCTCTCCTGAAATACTCTGCTGGAGGACTCTGCTCCTTCCTCTATAACTCTCCTCTCCTGAAATACTCTGCTAGAGGTCTCTGCTCCTTCCTCTATAACTCTCCTCTCCTGAAATACTCTGCTGGAGGACTCTGCTCCTTCCTCTATAACTCTCCTCTCCTGAAATGCTCTGCTGGAGGACTCTGCCCCTTCCTCTAGAACTCTCCTCTCCTGAAATACTCTGCTGGAGGACTCTGCTCCTTCCTCTATAACTCTCCTCTCCTGAAATACTCTGCACTGCTGGAGGACTCTGCTCCTTCCTCTATAACTCTCCTCTCCTGAAATACTCTGCTAGAGGTCTCTGCTCCTTCCTCTATAACTCTCCTCTCCTGAAATACTCTGCTGGAGGACTCTGCTCCTTCCTCTATAACTCTCCTCTCCTGAAATACTCTGCTGGAGGACTCTGCTCCTTCCTCTATAACTCTCCTCTCCTGAAATACTCTGCTAGAGGTCTCTGCTCCTTCCTCTATAACTCTCCTCTCCTGAAATACTCTGCTCTGCTGGAGGACTCTGCTCCTTCCTCTATAACTCTCCTCTCCTGAAATACTCTGCTGGAGGACTCTGCTCCTTCCTCTATAACTCTCCTCTCCTGAAATGCTCTGCTGGAGGACTCTGCCCCTTCCTCTAGAACTCTCCTCTCCTGAAATACTCTGCTGGAGGACTCTGCTCCTTCCTCTATAACTCTCCTCTCCTGAAATACTCTGCACTGCTGGAGGACTCTGCTCCTTCCTCTATAACTCTCCTCTCCTGAAATACTCTGCTAGAGGTCTCTGCTCCTTCCTCTATAACTCTCCTCTCCTGAAATACTCTGCTGGAGGACTCTGCTCCTTCCTCTATAACTCTCCTCTCCTGAAATACTCTGCACTGATGGAGGACTCTGCTCCTTCCTCTATAACTCTCCTCTCCTGAAATACTCTGCTGGAGGACTCTGCTCCTTCCTCTATAACTCTCCTCTCCTGATATACTCTGCTGGAGGACTCTGCTCCTTCCTCCATAACTCTCCTCTCCTGAGATACTCTGCTCCTTCCTCTATAACTCTCCTCTCCTGAAATACTCTGCTGGAGGACTCTGCTCCTTCCTCTATGACTCTCCTCTCCTGAAATACTCTGCTGGAGGACTCTGCTCCTTCCTCCATAACTCTCCTCTCCTGAGATACTCTGCTCCTTCCTCTATAACTCTCCTCTCCTGAAATTCTCTGCTGGAGGACTCTGCTCCTTCCTCCATAACTCTCCTCTCCTGAGATACTCTGCTCCTTCCTCTATAACTCTCCTCTCCTGAAATTCTCTGCTGGAGGACTCTGCTATGTCAGTTTCATTCCGGGACACTGTATTGTCCTGGAATGAATGTGCCCGGGACAGACCTGCAAAATGCGAGCAATCCGGGACACATGGTCACCCTCTTGGCACCATATAAATCCTTTATAACATAACCCTTTTTTTTTCCTTTTCTTTCTCTTTTCTTAACCACTATTCTACCGGCCGTCGTCAATTGACACGCAGGGCCAATCCGCCATATAGGCTCACTAAGCAAGCCGCTTAGGGCCCCGCAAAGCTTCGGAGGGCCCCCCCACATTACTAGAGGCCCCGCCTGGTGAGAAGCAATTTTCGGCCCCTCACCCCGCTTATCAACTTGCTGGCTGCATGGGAGAAGAGGCAAGAAGACAGCCCCCCCCCCCTTCTCACTTTAATGTAAGATGTCATTTTCGAAAGCAGAACACCCCCTCCTCCTGCCTCTCAACTTTAATCTTTAATGTGACAGGTAATTTTGCATAGGGCCCCAGCGAGGTCAGGATCGGCACGATAGATCTATTGTTCTGACAGGACATCATATGACGTCCTCGTCTTTCACAGCCACTAGGGGGACGCGTGCCCGGCGCACCTGCCGCGTTACTGGGAACACGATGCGCGTGCCCGGTGGCCGTGGATCTCTGTGTGTAAACACAGAGATCCATGTCCTGTCAGGAAGAGGAGAGCGATGCTGTGTCCCTTGTACATAGGGACACAGATCGGTCACCTCCCCCAGTCAGTCTCCTCCCCCCCCAGTTAGAATCACTCCCAGGGTTCACACTTAACCCCCTTCCTCGCCCCCTAGTGTTAACTCCTTTTCTACCAGCCACATTTATACAGTAATCAGTGCATAATTATAGCACTGTTCGCTGTATAGATGTGAATGGTCCTAAAAATGTGTCAAAAGTGTCTGATGTGTCCGCCATAATATCGCAGTCCCAATAAAAATCGCAGCTCGCCGCCATTACTAGTAAAAAAAAAAAAAAATTCATAATTGTGTCCCCTATTTTGTAGGCGCTATAACTTTTGCGCAAAGCAGTCACTATACGCTTATTGCGATTTTTTTTTTTTTTTTTACCAAAAATATGTAGAAGAATACGTATTGGCCTTAACTGAGAAAAAAAATAGTTTTTTTTTTTTTTTTAATTGGGATATTTATTATAGCAAAAAGTCAAAAATGTTTTTTTTTTAAATTGTCGCTTATTTTTGTTTATAGCTCGAAAGATAAAAACCGCAGAGGTGATCAATTGCCACCAAAAGAAAGTTCTATTTGTGGGGAAAAAAGGACATCAATTTTGTTTGGGAGCCACGTCGCACGACCGCGCAATTGTCAGTTAAAGCGACGCTGTGCCGGAAGCTGAAATTTCACCTGGGCAGGAAGGGGGTATATGTGCCCAGTAAGCAAGTGGTTAATATAAAACGGTGTCTTCCGTGGAAAATTGGTCATGTGGGGTGCAGAACCCCCCTAATCCTCTGGATTGATGCTACTCCCGACAGATAGTACCGACCTTCATTATGATACTGCGATGTCTGTATTATGGACTGTATTTGGGGGGGGGAGGGTAATGTTACCTTTATACATACCCAGGGCGGCAATCTCTAATTTTGGGGCCCCTTACACAGCTTTAGGCAGGGCCCCCCTGGAGCAGAGAACCGAGGGGGGGGCCCTCCTCACTCCTGCCGCGAGACGATAAGCGTGGGGGTGTCTTGGTAACGAAAGTGTCATCTTGTCTCTACTGTCGCGAGATAAGCGGGACGGGGGAGGGGGGTGGTGCTGACGAACTGCTAAAGGGGGGGGTCAGACGGGAAAAAAACTGGGGGGGGGGGGGGGCGGTCCCCTGCCGCGAGCTGCTAAAGTGGGGGGGGGCAGACGGAAAAAGAAAAAAGGGGGTGTCCGGGCCCCTGGGGACCATCGGGCCCCTTACAGGCCTAATGCCTGTACATACCATTGGGGTTGTCTCTGTTTTACTGCATTTTCGTCCTTCTTAAATAAAGAATTTATAAAAAAAAAAAAATCTATCTATATGTATGTATATCTATATCTACCGTATTTATCAGGGTATTGCACGCTCCAGCGTATAGCGCGCACCCCTAAAGTGGACCCGCATTCCTGTGGAAAAAATATTTTTGTACTTACAGTTTTGGTGTCTTGCGCGGCGGCCTCGTCGGGTCCGGCGTCCGTCTGCGGCTTCGGGTGTCCTCTTCGTCGGGTCCGGCGTCCTTACCGCGCCAAGTTTGAATACTGCGCCGGCATATACCGAGCGCAGTACACTCGTGTATAGTCGGGCAGGCTCGGCTACTCTCGCGCTCACGTCCTGTACGTCCGGCGCAGTATTCAAACTCGGCGCGGGAAAGCGGGTATCGGCGTATATGGCGCACCCACGATTTTGCCCTGATTTTCAGGGTAAAAAAAGTGCGCGGTATACGCCGATAAATACGGTATATATTATTTTATTTTCTGTGCCATCTGTGCAGTATATGAAAATATGTTAAAAAAAAAAAAAAAAAAACTTTAGAAAAAAAAAAAAGTGTTACTTTAAATTAATTTATAATCCCAATTAAATGCTAACACATCATATGACAACCGAGTATATAAAAGCAGAAAAATATTTGTGGAGAGTTTTGAGATGTCAATACAGCCTTCATTATTATTCCATTAAATCATCAATTGTATTAATAATTCCTTTTATTTATTTTTTATATAGATTCTGTCTGACAAACATTATTTTATTTTCGGTGCCATCTGTACAGTATATGAAAATATGTAAAAAAAAAAAAAAAGTGTTACTTTAAATCAATTTATAATTCGGGATTTTCCTAGTAAACATGACGGAAAATCTGAGTTATATGAGGACAGGAGGCGATTATCTTGCATTAAACTTTCTTTTTAATGCTCATAGCAGAAATGGTAACAGCTATTCATTTAATACAGAGAAAAAATTCTTCATAGGACTACAATACCCAGCAGCCCCCGGGGGCCCCTCCCCCCTGTCATAGTGTCTATATAAGGGGCTGTCTGGATCTCCTCCTCCTCTTTCTTTATGCGATCCTGGATAATCACGGAACATCACGTAGGTCTATCCTTGAGGATCTCTTCCCGCTGGTATCGAGGAAACTTCCGTCGATGGTGAGAACAGGGCCAAACGGGCCGTAGCAACAAACATCACCTGGGTGTTGGTTATGCGATCTGAACAGTGTTCAACTGGAACAAAAAACAGAGAATCGTCATACGGGAACTCCGGATTGCTTCTCAACGTCCGCGTAGGCGTAGACTCCACCCATCAGTAACCTGAAAGATAAAACATATCATGATGGGGTGGGTAGGGTGGGAAGATAATCGCCTCCTGTCCTCATATAACTCAGATTTTCCGTCATGTTTACTAGGAAAATCCCGAATTATATATCAGACAGGAGGCTTCATATCTTGCATGTTTAAAGCTAACCACCTAATACAGTACATGCAATATATATATTTAGAGTATTGAGGAGGAGACATGGTTAGAGGGTCGGAAGTAATACTGTCTGAAAGTCGTTTCCGACGACCAGTCCGCCGCCAGTAGAAGGTCCGCGAGGGAACCCCCCGAGGTGACTACTTTGGTAGCCATAGCGCCCCTGGTGGAATGAGCTCCGAAAAGCGAGGTGTCGATCCCGGCCATTTCCATGGCCGATCTCACCCACCTGGCCAATGAAGCCGTGGAAACTGGGAGATGCGGCTTCACATAGGAAACCAGTAATTGACTCTGGTTTGTTGACCTTAGGGTCGCCGTCCGAGCTTCATAGTGCTGCAAACACCGAACCACACATATGTGTGGATGGTCAGGAAAAAAGGGGTAGAACACTGTATGGATCCCTGTTTTCGTACGGCGAACCACAGAGAACCGTACACCCTCCGGTGAAAAATGACGCCGGGAGATGTCTAATGCCCTAACATCTGAAACCCGTTTTATGGATATAAGGCATAAAAGGGTAGAAAGCTTGATAGAAAGGTTCTTCAACGAGAGGATATCATTTTCCCCCCAAGAAGTGAAGAGCCGTAACACCTGGGAGACATCCCATGTGGAATGATATCTAGGTCGGGGGGGGCGATTATATTTTACCCCCCGTAGTAGTCTGCAGATCAGTGGGTGTTTACCCACCGGTGCCGCTTCCACCGGACAATGATAGGCCGAGATGGCAGACCTGTATACATTCAGAGAGCTATAAGACTTGCCCGCCTCGTACGCGTCAGCTAAATAGTTCACTACGTCTGGTACAGGTGCATGAACGGCATCAATTTGCCGTTGATCACACCAGCGAACCCACAGGGTCCAGGCCGATCTGTATGCCGACCGAGTCCCTGGGGCCCAGGCCAAGGCGAGGAGGTCTCTAGCCGATTGTGAAAACGCGTTCTCAGAGACTCCGAGCCTGAGATCAACCACGCTAGCAGGGGGAGGTTGCCATCTCTCAACAGAGGATGACAGCCCAGGGTCGCGTTCGATAGGAGATGAGGTGAGAATGGGAGTAGACGGGGAAAGTCGATCGCCATTCCCAGGAGAAGAGGGAACCACGGTTGTGTCGGCCACCAGGGTGTGATCAACACAACCGTCGCCACCTGGGTCGCCACCTGAAGGAGCGTCCTGGTGAGCATGTTGAACGGGGGGAACGCATAGTGTGTCCCCCGCGCCCAAAATTGTCGGAATGCATCCACTGCCAATGCCTCTGGGTCCGGCCTCCAACTGTAAAAGCGGGGTAATTGCCGGTTGAGGCGAGAGGCAAACAGGTCTGTATGCAGAGGACCCCACAGAGTTTGCAGCGTCAAGAACACCGAACGATCCAGCGTCCAGTCGCTGGAATCCGTAAGGTAGCGTGAGTTCCAGTCTGCAACGGTGTTGGAAATCCCTGGCAGGTATTCCGCCATAGGGGTGGTATTGATGGAGAGGCAGAACTGCCAAAAGTCGGATGCGATATCCGCCAGGATCTTGGATTTCGTGCCTCCTAAGCGATTGACGTATTGCACTGCTGCAATATTGTCCATGCGTAGGAGTACACATTTGTTGGAGGTATGAGGGAGGAAACTTTTGACCGCGAAGTATGCAGCCAAAAGTTCCAAGGCATTGATGTGGAGGTGTGTTTCCTCCACGGACCATTTCCCACCGGTGGTGATTTGACCGCACCGGGCACCCCAACCCTGGCGACTCGCGTCTGACTCTATGATCACCTCCGGGTAGGAGTTGAAAATTGTCCTGCCGTTCCACTGGATGGCGTGGCGAAGCCACCATTGTAATTCCTCTATAGCGTCCGGGCTTAACGGGACCTCGTCCGCGTAACGTAGCCCTTGTCGTAAGTGGAGCGTTTTTAGTCTCTGTAAGGCGCGATAGTGTAAAGGAGCTGGGAAGATGGCTTGGATAGAGGCCGATAATAGGCCTACTATGCGAGCCAGCAAACGAAGGGAGACCTGACCCTTGCGTAATGTGGCCCTGATTTCCTTGCGAATCAGAGCCAGTTTCGCTTTCGGTAACAGAAGGAGAGCCTTGTTGGTATCCACAAGAAACCCTAGGAACTCCATCTCTTGAGAGGGTTCCAGGACTGATTTCTTGTAGTTGATGAGGAAGCCGAGTTCCCTCAACAAGGATACCGCCCATTGGCTGTGTAGAGAGACTAATGTTCTGGATCGTGCCATGATCAGCATGTCGTCCAGGTATATAATTAGGCGTACCCCCCTGCTCCTCAGGGCGGCAATTACCGGCTTGAGGAGTTTGGTGAAGCACCAAGGGGCTGATGACAAGCCGAATGGGAGGCAGGTGAACTGCCACATTCGGTCCTGCCACAGAAATTTTAGGAATGACTGAGATTCGTTGTGCATAGGAACCGTGAGGTACGCGTCTTTTAAATCTATTTTTATCAACCAGTCTCCTGGCCATAGGAGGTCGCGTAACAGGTGGATACCCTCCATCTTGAAATGGCGGTATGCCACATGCTGGTTGAGGTCTCTCAGGTTTATGACAGGGCGATGGCCGCCGTCTTTTTTCTTCACCAGGAAGATGTTGCTGATGAAACCGGGGGAGAGGGGGTCTACTTCCTGGACCGCTCCCTTGGCCAGGAGCTCTTTGAGTTCCTTGATCAGTTCCATGTTTTGGGCCGAAAAATGGATAGGGGGGGGTATTACATTGAGGGTCGGTAGGGATAGGAATTCTATCCGATAACCCGTTACCGTCGATAGGATCCAAGAATCCGTCGAAATTTTTGACCAGGCATGGAAAAAATACATCAGTCTGCCCCCCACCCGTGTATGTGGAATTGAAGATGGAATAAAACTCACCGGTCGGTGGCCTAGACCTTGGAAATCCACGTCCTCCGCGTCCTCTCCAGGGACGTCCCCGTGGGGGGAAAAAGGGTGCGGGTTGAGCCATCGGCATGGCGTACGGCTGTGGAGCAGGAGTGTACTGCTGGATGGCAGGTCTCGAGTAGGGCCTGTATTGAACAGAGCGGCCGGTAGATCGCCCTCTGCCTCTACCGGCCTTCCCAAAAACCCGGCCGGGTTGGGACTTTCTCAGTGATGACTGTGCCTTGTCCAGGCTTGAAAAGAGACTTACAAATTTATTTATATTTTTAATGAGGTCGTCTCCGAAGAGAAGGCCTCCTGCCGATGGTCCCGGTTCATTCTCGGCCAGATGGCTGAGTTGAGGGTCCAGTTTCATCAGAATGGAGCGGCGGCGCTCCACTGAGCAAGTTGTATTAGCTGTGCCCAGCAGGCATATAGCGCGCTGGGCCCAGCCCCTGAGTTGTGTGAGGTCAACAGGTTGGGCTGATGAGGCCGCCTGTTCTGCCAAATTTAGTATTTTCGTGAGGGGGCCAAGGATATCCAGTATGCGATCCTGGATAACCTTGAAGGACCTTTCAATCCCTTTCTTTGCATATTTCCCGGATCTCGTCAAATATTTGAGCAGAACCGGGTCTATCTCAGGGGTGATAGCCACTTTGTTTGCCACATGTGGTCTGGGACATTCTGACCGCAGCTTGTTGCGGTTGACCCTATCCAAGGACCGTCTGGTCCATAATTCCAGATATTGGGCCACATGGGGGAGTGGGGCCCAATCCCCCGAACGCGGATGAGATATCTCGTCCGGATTAAATAATGATTGCCCTTGGGAGTCTACAATGGCGTTTTGTGGCAAGTCATTATTGGCGTCATGGTGGATCGCCGTAAACCCCGCATCCTCTTCATCGTCTGTGAGTGAATCCGAGGATTCGGCTCCATCAGACATTTCAGACTCGTCCTCGGACGTGTCATATGAGTCTGGTTTAATCCGCCTGGCGGATCTATGCCCTTTTGTTGTCTCCTTGGGGCCCAAGGGTCGAGTGTGGTCTGGGATGTGCGGGGTGTGGCAGGTCGGATTGGATCCTGCTTGGGGCACATTGTAAACTTCCCCTGCCGGGGAGTCGAAATGCACTGACAAGTGCTTAAGTTTTTGGGCAGCTTTGCCTTTAGTCGGGGGGCACCCCGAAGTGGATGGCACTGAGACAGAGCCTGTTGTATTAACTGCCAAGGCCGCCTGAATGGACTTGGTAATGAGTTCTTGTATAAGATTTGTGGATAACAGATGCGATGCATCCAAATCCACCACTTCATTGCCCAGGCCTGAGCCATTGCCCTCGGTAGCCATAATATCTAAATTTGGAATGTTAGTACCAATAATCCCTGTCAGGGATAAATCACTGACAGGCAAGTAGTGACACTTTTAAAAATTATAATTTGTTTTGGCTGTTGCAGGGTCAAGTATTGTCCAGCGGATCCCCCCCTAGTCTGCCCGAGTACCTGACCGAGATTGCGGTTCTGATTGAGGTTCTGCGGCAGTGGAGGGAAAGAAAAGCAGACAGCCAGTCCCCAGCGCGCTCCTGCTCCTTCCGACCGTTGCTCTGAGGTGGAAGGAGATGCAGGGAATCGCGCCTCACGAACGCGGCCGTAATCTCGCGAGATTACGGCCGTTGGATCTGATAGGATGTCAGGTGCAGGGAGGCGTGCCGAGGAACAGCGTCTCTCGGCCGCGCCCCTCCACAAGGGAAAGCGCGCGAAGTGCGGTGTGAGGGTGAGAGAGAGGAAACTGAGGGGATGACAAATGGCTTCTGACAGGAGAAGGAAAAAGAGAACTCTAGCGCTGGGGAACCAGATAAACGGCGCAGTGCGTTAATCCAGTCAGAAAGTTGTTAAGCTGAAGTCATTATAACAGAAACATATTACATTATTATAAAATACAGCGTATTATAAAATACAGTAAAGACATTAACAGAAACATAGATGGTACTTATCTTAGCCATGAGCAGAAAGAAAGAGGAGGAGGAGATCCAGACAGCCCCTTATATAGACACTATGACAGGGGGGAGGGGCCCCCGGGGGCTGCTGGGTATTGTAGTCCTATGAAGAATTTTTTCTCTGTATTAAATGAATAGCTGTTACCATTTCTGCTATGAGCATTAAAAAGAAAGTTTAATGCAAGATATGAAGCCTCCTGTCTGATATATAATCCTAATTAAATGGCAAGACCTTATATGCCAACTGACTATATAAAAGCAGGAAATACTTTGCGGGGGAGTTTTTGAGGTGTCAATATGTCGTTCATTATTATTCCATTAAAATTTTAATTTATTTTATTTATTTAAAATGTTGTTAATATTTCATGTAAAATGTCTTGTCATTGCATTACATATAAATGTTGTTAGAAGTGTTTGTTGTATTACCACTGCAATCTATCTATCTATTCTATCTATCTATCTATCTATCTATCTATCTATCTATCTATCTATCTATCTATCTATCTATCTATCTATCTATTTATCTATCTATCTATCTATCTATCTATCTATCTATTCTATCTATCTATCTATCTATCTATTCTATCTATCTATCTATCTATCTATCTATCTATCTATCTATCTATCTATCTATCTATCTATCTATCTATCTATTCTATCTATCTATTCTATTCTATCTATCTATCTATCTATCTATCTATCTATCTATCTATCTATCTATCTATCTATCTATCTATCTATCTATCTATCTATCTATCTATCTATCTATCTATCTATCTATCCTCACTGCAGCTCTCCCACCTGTACCCCCCTTATAGACCAGAACAAATGATGCATTTCTGCTATAGTGGGTCTGTTTATTTTGCAATAACTTTTTTTTTCTAGACAATGTCTTTTTTAAATATAGATTCTGTCTGACAAACATTATTTTATGTTCTGTGCCATCTGTACAGTATATGAAAATATGTAAAAAAAAAAAAAAAAAAGTAAGAAAAAAAGAAAAGTATTACTTTAAATCAGTTTATAATCCTAATTAAATGCTAAGACATCATATCCCAACTGACTGTATAAAAGCAGAAACATATTTGTGGAGAGTTGAGTTGTCAATACATCCTTCATTATTATTCCATTAAAACATAAATGTTATTCATAATTCATGAAAAATGTCTTGTCAATACGTTGTGTTAACACCTCCCTCTCTCCCCCTCTCTCCCCCTCTCCCCCCATCTCTCTCTCTCTCTCTCTCTCTCCCCATCTCTCTCTCTCTCTCTCCCCATCTCTCTCTCCCCATCTCTCTCTCTCTCTCTCCCCATCTCTCTCTCCCCATCTCTCTCTCTCCATCTCTCTCTCCATCTCCATCTCCCCATCTCTCTCTCTCTCCCCATCTCTCTCTCTCTCTCCCCATCTCTCTCTCTCCATCTCTCTCTCCATCTCCATCTCCCCATCTCTCTCTCTCTCCCCATCTCTCTCTCTCTCTCCCCATCTCTCTCTCTCCATCTCTCTCTCCATCTCCATCTCCCCATCTCTCTCTCTCTCTCCCCATCTCTCTCTCTCTCCCCATCTCTCTCTCCCATCTCTCTCTCTCTCTCCCCATCTCTCTCTCTCCATCTCTCTCTCCATCTCCATCTCCCCATCTCTCTCTCTCCCCATCTCTCTCTCTCTCTCCCCATCTCTCTCTCTCCATCTCTCTCTCCATCTCCATCTCCCCATCTCTCTCTCTCTCCCCATCTCTCTCTCTCTCTCCCCATCTCTCTCTCCCCATCTCTCTCTCTCTCTCCCCATCTCTCTCTCTCCATCTCTCTCTCCATCTCCATCTCCCCATCTCTCTCTCTCTCCCCATCTCTCTCTCCCCATCTCTCTCTCTCCATCTCTCTCTCCATCTCCATCTCCCCATCTCTCTCTCCCCATCTCTCTCTCTCCCCCCCATCTCTCTCTCCCCATCTCTCTCTCTCTCCCCATCTCTCTCTCCCCATCTCTCTCTCTCTCTCCCCATCTCTCTCTCTCCATCTCTCTCTCCATCTCCATCTCCCCATCTCTCTCTCTCCCCATCTCTCTCTCTCTCTCCCCATCTCTCTCTCTCCATCTCTCTCTCCATCTCCATCTCCCCATCTCTCTCTCTCTCCCCATCTCTCTCTCTCTCTCCCCATCTCTCTCTCCCCATCTCTCTCTCTCTCTCCCCATCTCTCTCTCTCCATCTCTCTCTCCATCTCCATCTCCCCATCTCTCTCTCTCTCCCCATCTCTCTCTCTCTCCCCATCTCTCTCTCTCCATCTCTCTCTCCATCTCCATCTCCCCATCTCTCTCTCCCCATCTCTCTCTCTCCCCCCCCATCTCTCTCTCCCCATCTCTCTCTCTCTCCCCATCTCTCTCTCTCTCCCCCCATCTCTCTCTCTCTCCCCCCATCTCCATCTCTCTCCATCTCTCTCCATCTCTCTCTCTCTCCATCTCTCTCTCCATCTCTCTCTCCATCTCTCTCTCCATCTCTCTCTCCATCTCTCTCCCCATCTCTCTCTCTCCCCCCCCCCCATCTCTCTCTCCCCATCTCTCCCCATCTCTCTCTCTCTCTCTCCATCTCCATCTCTCTCTCTCTCTCTCTCTCTCTCCCCATCTCTCTCCCCATCTCTCTCTCTCTCTCCATCTCCATCTCCATCTCTCTCTCTCTCTCTCCATCTCTCTCCATCTCCATCTCCATCTCTCTCTCTCTCTCTCCATCTCTCTCTCTCTCCATCTCCATCTCTCTCTCTCTCCATCTCCATCTCTCCATCTCTCTCTCCATCTCTCCATCTCTATATTTTTTTTTTTTCTTAGGACAAACAAGGTCTTTTTTTTAATATACCGTATTTATCGGCGTATAACACGCACCTTTTTCCCCCTTATTCCCCGTATGAACAGAAGATCAGCATTTCTCCCCCTGACAGGACCGGGAGCTGCGTGTTTACACACACACACACAGCTGCCGGTCCTGGCCCTGTAACGAGCAATCGCGCGTGCCCGTTGGCGATCGCGCCCGCCGGGCACGCGCACAGGAGTCGGGGGCGCGCGCCCCTATTGGCAGCTGGGCGAGGCGACGTATAGCTACGTGCTCTCGCCCAGCAGAGCCCACCTGCCGCCGGCGGCTGGTCGGCAAGCAGTTAAACTTCCCTCCTAAACATTTTTTTCCTTAAACTTCCCTTCTAAGTTTGGGGTGCGTGTTATACGCCGATAAATACGGTAGTTACTGTCCGGCAAACATTATTTTATTTTCCGTGCCATCTGTACAGTATGAGAATATGCATAACATTTTTTTTTTTTAAATAAAATAAGTGTTACTTTACAGTGAATCAGTTTATAATCCAAATTAAAATGCCAAGACCTCACTTTTATCCAAAATAATATTTTATTTTATTTGTATTTTTTTGGGACAAACAAGGGGGTAGATTCAGGTACCTTTTGCGGCGGCGTATCTCCAGATACGCCGCCGTAATTTGAATTCCGCGCCCGCGTAGCGTTACGCCGATTCACAAAGACAGTTATGCTGAAAAAATAGGCTTCCTTTAACTTGATTGCGGCGGCGTAGAATTGTGTGAAATATAACTTTGGCCGCTAGAGGCGCTTCCGTTGTTATCAGCGTAGAATATGCAAATTTCTTAGATACGTTGATTCACAAACGTACGTGCGTTAGTTTTTTACATCGTTTGCGTTAAGGCTTTTTCGGCGTAAGGCTGCTCCTGCTATTAGGAGGCACAGCCAATGTCAAGTATGGACGTCGTTCCCGCGTCGCGATTTGAAAATTTTACGTCGTTTGCGCAAGTCGTCCGTGAATAACACTGGACGCCATTTACGTCTAAACCAAAGAACGTCCTTGCGACGTCATTTACCGCAATGCACGTCGGGAAATTTTAGGGACGGCGCATGCGTAGTACGTTCGGCGCGGGAACGCGCCTAATTTAAATGATCCACGCCCCCTTCCAGATCATTTGAATTACGCGCGCTTACGCCGGCCCCTTTTACGCTACGCCGCCGCAACTTACGGAGCAAGTGCTTCGTGAATACAGCGCTTGCTCCTGTAAGTTACGGCGGCGTAGCGTAAATACGATACGCTGCACCGCCGTATCATTGCGCGCCCGTACCTGAATCTACCCCAAGGTCTTTTTTTTATATATGGATCCTGTCTTACAAATGTTTACTGTATTTGCTGGGCCATCTATACATGACAATATGTTAAAAAAAAATACAAAAAAAAAATACAGTATTACTTTGAATCAATTTATAATGAAAAAATAAATGCTAAGACCTCATATCCCAACTGACTATATAAAAGCAGAAAATGATTTGCGGGGGAGTTGTGAGGTGTCAATATGTCGTTCATTATTATTCCATTAAAACATCAATTTTCATTTATTTTATTTATTTATTTTCAATTTTATTAATAATTCATGTAAAAGGTCTTGTCATTGCATTACATATAAACTTTGTTAGAAGTAAACATTGTATTACCACCGCAATTCCAATTACCATCTAGCAACCCTGATTGTCATAAATCTATATATAATTAACTTTATGACGAGAATGTTGAACAGATGAAAATAAGCATTTGAAGAGGGAATGTGATGTATACTTCTAAGAAAAGTTTATAGGTGATGCATGAAATTTAACACATTTTAATGGCAAGAAATTTGACATAAATAGTAAATAAAAGTGATGCTTTAAAGGAATAGTAATGAACAACATACTGACACTTCAAAAGCCCCCCACAAATTGTTTTCTGCTTTCATTTAGTCATTTGGGATATGGTGCCTTAGCATTTAATGGGGATTATAAATTGATAAATAGTAACACTGGTTTTTTTTTTTAACTAACACTGATCAAAGTAGAAAACATTTATTTTTATTTTTTTACATCTTTTCATCTATGTATTGCGTCTTCTATGTAATGCAAAAATAATTGACATCTCAAAAGTGGCCCACAAATTGTTTTCTGCCTTGATATAGATAAAAAGCATAGATCGTATTTTATCATTTGTCCCATTTAAAATAAGACAAAAAATTAGGATTTTGGTAGAAAGTGTTATTTAAACTTATTTAAAAAAAAAAGTAGTTTATAATATTATATTGGAATGTATTATTTAACCACTTGCCTACAGGGCACTTTCATCCTCCTCCTGCCCAAGCCATTTTTCAGCTTAGAGGGCTGTCGCACTTTGAATGACAATTGCGCGGTCACGCAACGCTGTACCCAAATAAAATTTTTATAATTTTTTTCCCCACAAATAGAGCTTTCTTTTGGTGGTATTTGATCACCTCTGCCGTTTTTATTTCTTGCGCTATAAACAAAAGAAGAGGGATAAGTTTGAAAAAAACACGTAGCGTGGCGCATTGTTCCGTCCAGCGTAGCGTATCTCTGATACACTACACCGCCGTAACTTACAGCGTATTTTCCTTATCCTGAAAGAATTTGCACCGTAAGTTACAGCGGCGTAGTGTAACTTTGTCTGCGTAAGGGCGCGCAATTAAAATTTATGAGATGGGGGCGTGTTTTATGTTAATACGTCTTGACCCGATGTAAATTACGTATTTTTTTTGGCGCATGCGCCATCCGTGGGGGTATCCCAGTGCGCATGCTCGAAATTAACCCGCAACAAGCCAATGCTTACGACGTTAACGTCATTCTACGCAAAGCCCTATTCGCGAACGACTTACACAAACGACGTAAAATTGTCAAAATTCTACGCGGGAACGACGTCCATACTTAACATAGGATACACCTCATATAGCAGGGGTAACTATACGCCGAAAAAAGCCTTACGGAAACGACGTAAAAAAATGCGCCGGCCGGACGTACGTTCGTGGATCGCCGTGTCTAGCTAATTTGCATACTCGATGCGGAAAATCGAGGGAAGCGCCACCTAGCGGCCAGCGTAAACATGCACCTTAGATCCGACGGCGTACTAAGACGTACGCCAGTCGGATCTAGCCCAGCTTCAGGCGTATTTTGTTTTGTTGATACAAAACAAAAAGATACGCCGGAGCAAAATAGAAGTTACGCGGCGTATCAATAGATACGCCAGCGCAAACAGTTCGTGGATCTGGCCCAATATTTTTTACTTTTTGCTATAATAAATACCCATTTTTTTTTTAAACTAATTATTTCTCAGTTTAGGCCGATACGTATTTCTCTACATATTTTTGGTAAACAAAGAATCGCAATAAGCGTTTATTGATTGGTTTGCACAAAAGTTATAACAGCTACAAAATAGGGGATAGATGTATAGCATTTTTTTTTTACTAGTAATGGCGGCGATCAGCAATTTTTATCTTGACTGCGATATTGCGGCGGACACATCGGACACTTTTGACACATTTTTGGGACCATTCACATTTAATACAGCGATCCCTGCTATAAAAATTCCTTGATTACTGTATAAATATGACTGGCAGGGAAGGGGTTAAAACTAGGGGCGATCAAGGGGTTAATATGTTCCCTAGGGAGTGATTCTTACTGTGGGGGGAGGGGACTGACTGGGGGAGGTTACCGATGGTTTTCCCTATGTACAAGGGACACACCATCGGTCTCCTCTCCCTGACAGGACGTGGATCTGTGTGTTTACATCGTGCGACGTGGCTCCCAAACAAAATTGGCGTCCTTTTTTCCCCCACAAATAGAGCTTTATTTTGGTGGTATTTGATCACCTCTGCGGTTTTTATTTTTTGCGCTATAAACAAAAATAGAGCGACAATTTTGAAAAAAATGCAATATGTTTAACTTTTTGCTATAATAAATATCCCCCAAAAATATATATATATATATATATATATTAAAAAAAAAAATTCCTCAGTTTAGGCCGATACGTATTCTTCTACCTATTTTTGGTAAAAAAAAAAAAAAAATCGCAATAAGCGTTTATCGATTGATTTGCGCAAAATTTATAGCGTTTACAAAATAGGGGATAGTTTTATTGCATTTTTCTTAATTTTTTTTTTTTTACTACTAATGGCGGCGATCAGCCATTTTATTTCGTGACTGCGACATTATGGCGGACACTTCGGACAATTTTGACACATTTTTGGGACCATTGTCATTTTCACAGCAAAAAATGCATTTAAATTGCATTGTTTATTGTGAAAATGACAGTTGCAGTTTGGGAGTTAACCACAGGGGGCGCTGTAGGAGTTAGGATTCACCTAGTGTGTGTTTACAACTGTAGGGGGGTGTGGCTGTAGATCTGACGTCATCGATCGAGTCTCCCTATAAAAGGGATCACTCGATCGATGCCGCCGCCACAGTGAAGCACGGGGAAGCCGTGTTTACATACGGCTCTCCCCGTTCTTCAGCTCCGGGGAGCGATCGCGACGGAGCGGCTATAAATGAATAGCTGCGTCGTCGTCCCGGATCGCTCCCCGAGGGAATCCGCCCGCCCCCACCCGCTAGAAGGCAAGGACGTATATATACGTCCTTCTGCCTGTACGTGCCATTCTGTGGACGTAAATAGTCGTGCGGCGGGCGTTAAGGGGTTAAGGAATGAGCCTGGATGCCGGCCGAGGTTCGGAGATTGCCGCCGGCAAGGATTGCGCCTGCGCAGTCCTTACAGGAACCATCTCGATAGCGGAACCTTAACGACAAGTCACCGGCACTTTGAAAAAAAAATTCGGCACGCTGTGCTCCAAAGGTTGCCTATCTCGGGTCTATAATAATAAAAACGAACAAAACATTTACTAATAGAGTGTACCAAACAAAAAACATAACGTGTCAATAAAAATATTTTAGGTAGGAAAATGAGGCGCGGACTTCATAGTCACGTTAACCCACGCTGCCAGGTCTAATCTGGGCACCCCGCACACATCGGTGACCTCCGCTCATCCAAGGGCGGCATCGCTTGGCGGGAGTTCCGCTTTATATATAAGAAAATCCCGGGCAGCGGATGGAGCGCCGATACAGAACATACGGAAGAGGTGAAATTGGGGCGTCAGATAAATAATGTCATTACTGTGACTCACGGAATATTTTTGCATCTGGCTCTTTACCGATCGCCTCGCTTCGTGACGGAGCACGCCGGTTCTCCGCGCTCCTCCTGGTATTTTTCCAGAGACGACTCACGTGTGTGTGTAAAATGAGCTCAATGCTATCTTATAGCGGCAGAAATAAAAAGTAATTATTTATTTACAGCTGTAATTTTTATTTTTTTTTTTTTAAAGAGCGGTGCCGAGGTAGGAATTATCACGCGATAAAAGCCTTTTGTTTCCATAGCAATCGGTGGGGGAAAAGAAATTGCAATTCTCAGAATGTTACGCAGACCCCAGACTAAGGTCATGTGACCGTGGAACACATTTAAAGAGCACCGGTCATGTAAGAACCTGAATACATGGGGGCGTCCATACACCAGACTGTATTGATGTGCATAGGCCCCCCCCCCCCCCAATGCGATGTAGACAAGGGGGAGTTCACGCACCCATTCTCTGTGAAAACAAGTGGCCTGTATGGAACTACAACCATCATGCCTAGTCCAGGAAAACAGACATATAATAAAGGTTACACTTACATTTGGCGGGTCGGTCGGTCGGTCTGGGACATGAAAATCCTCAAAGGACCGGCGACAGATATCCAGCCAGGCATTGTCCCTGTCATACACACATGGGGGTCTCTCCTTGATGAACCTTATAAGGGACTCATTATCCACAGCCTCTCGTCTATTCCCTTCCCTGGCTCTGGTAGACATGGGCCCAGATTCTCGAAGGCGTTACGACGGCGCAACACCATTAGCGCCGTCGTAACTCCTCATCTGGCCCCGGGTATCTATGCGACTGATTCTTAGAATCAGTTGCGCATAGGTACCCATTAGATCTGACAAGCGTAAGGCTGTTACGCTGTCAGATCTTAAAAGTAATTTTTTTTCCCGCCGCTAGGTGTCGCATCGTCGCTTTTCCCCGTCGTCTATGCAAATGAGGTAAGTACGGCGATTCCCGAACATACGCGAGGTCGACGCAGCGAATTAACGTCGTTTGCGTAGCGTAACCGACACGTAAGGTTGCCCCTGCTATTAGCAGGGGCAACCAATGTTAACTATGGCCGTCGTTCCCGCGTCAAATTGAATCAAAATTACGTCGTTTGCGTAAAACGTCCGTGAATGGCGCTGGACGCCATTTACGTATACATCTAGGCAAATGACGTCGGGGCGACGTCATTTAGCGCAATGCACGTCGGGTAATTTACCCGACGGAGCATGCGCAGTACGCTCGGCGCGGGAGCGCGCCTAATTTAAATGGTGCCCGCCCCATTTGAATTGGGCGGGCTTGCGCTGAGCAATCTAACGATACACCGCCGCAAGTTTACAGGTAAGTGTTCTGAGAATCAGGATTTAAACCTGTAGATCTGCGGCGGTGTAACGTAGAGCTCATACATTACGCTGCCCAGGAGCAGCGCTAATGTATGAGAATCTGGGCCATGGTGTATAGAGGTATACAGAGACAACGTCTAAACTGAAAGTAATCGGTGTCTAGGAAGGTGGGGCCTGCCTGGGGACAGGGGAGTACCTGGGGGCTTCTGGGTAAATTCCTCTCTACTTCCTGAAAAGTTGCCTCACTATGTACAGGGATCAAGACTTGGGAAACATGTGGCGCAGGCTTAGCGGACTCCATGTGGCCTGTGTCCAGTGGAAAAGATGAAAGAGTGGCGACAGGAAGTGAAGACAGTTTTCAGTAACACGACAGGAAATGTACATTACCATAGAACATTGCCCATCAACAGTCCTTTGTTAAGAGTGGCATCTAGTGGACATTTTTTTGAATTACAAGTCCAGAAGATATTACTGTATTTCCTTGTAGGCCAAAGGCATGACAACCACTGCGCAAATACGGTTAGAAAAGTATTGCAACGACCGGCATTTTATTCTCTATGGCAGTGGTCTCCAAAACTGCGGCCCTTCACTTGCTTTTTTCCGGCCCTTGGGGAACTTTTTAATTCAGTGACACCAACTGGTATTATACTGGTGACATGTTTGGTCGTATATTTTTTGTGTACTTTTTAACCTTGTACCCCCCTTATGTCGTTATCGACACTGTATTCAATAAAAATGTTTTTTATTATTATCTACTTGTTTCTGTCATACACTATTTATATAGGTTACCAGTACCGTGATAGTCCAACTTTGGCCCAAAAAAACCCCACTTGGCTCTTTGGCTCGGGGACCTTAGAACCAATCTTTCTATATCACTGACACCAACAAAGGGGCACAGTTACTCATAATGACACCAACAATTGGGCCCAATGACACCAAAGATGGGGCACAATTCCACTCAATGACATCAACAATGGGGCCCAATAACGGGGCACAATTCCTACCAAAGACACTAAAGATGGGGATCAATTCCTCCCAATGACAAAAAATGAGACCCAAATGGTGGGGCACAATTCCTACCAAAGACACCAAAGATGAGGCACAATTCCTCCCAATGACATCAACAATAGGGCCCAATTCCTACCAATGACACCAAAGATGGGGCACAATTCCTACCAATTATTATTATTATTATACAGGATTTATATAGCACCAACAGTCTACGCATCGCTTTACCAATGACATCAACAATGAGGCCCAATGATGGGGCACAATTCCTACCAAAGACTAAAGATGGGGCACAATTCCTCCCAATAACATCATCAATGGGGCCCAATGATGGGGCAAAGTTCCTACCAAAGACACCAAAGATGGGGCACAATTCCTCCCAATGACATCAACAATGAGGCCCAATGATGGGGCACAATTCCTACCAAATACTAAAGCTGGGGCACAATTCCTACCAATTACATCAACAATGGGGCCCAATAAAGGGGCACAAATCCTACCAAAGACACCAATGATCGGGCACAATTCCTCCCAATGACATCAACAATGGGACCCAATGACGGGGCACAATTCCTACCAAAGACACCAATGATTGGGGCATAATTCCTCCCTATGACAACAATGGGGCCCAATAAAGGGGCACAATTCCTACCAAAGACACCAATGATTGGGTCATAATTCCTCCCAATGACATCAACAATGGGGCCCAATTCCTACCAAAGACACCAATGATTGGGTCATAATTCCTCCCAATGACATCAACAATGGGGCCCAATTCCTACCAAAGACACAATGATTGGGTCATAATTCCTCCCAATGACATCAACAATGGGGCCCAATTCCTACCAAAGACACCAATGATCGGGGCATAATTCCTCCCAATGACATCAACAATAGGGCCCAATAAAGGGGCACAATTCCTACCAAAGACACCAATGATTGGGGCAGAATGCCTCCCAATGACATCAACAATGGGGCCCAATAAAGGGGCCCAATTCCTACCAAAGACACCAATGATCGGGGCATAATTCCTCCCAATGACACAAGTGATGGGGCACAATTCCTCCCAATGACACTGAAGATGGTGCATGGTTTACGCCAACTGTTGCTGGGACCCTTTTCTACTCCCGATAGTCACAGTCTGGCCCCCCTAAAACCTGATGAACATTAAAGTGGCCCTTTGCTTTAAAAGTTTGGAGACCCCTGCTCTAGGGTGTTAGAAAATATTTATAGATATATATATATATATAAATAATATGTTTCGGGGTTCTAAGTAATTTTTCAGCAAAAAAAATATTTTTTTTAACATGTAAACAACAAATCTCAGAAAGAGGCTCGGTCCTTAAAGTTTTAAAGGGCGCAGGAGGTAGCGGCGGGAAAGGGGTTAATAAATAATAGCTAAAGAAAGAAAAAAAAAAAAAAAAAGTATATAAAACCACCATAAATTTCCTTCAGAAACATTAATAAGGCAACGTTTATTTTATTTGCGGGCTGTGAGAAAATTGAGTAGTTGGGACACCTCGTTCCAAAGGCACATCTGCCGCCTCATTCGCCTACTTACCGGTCGGCTTTTTACAGCTGCTACACATAGAAACCGTTTAACCCTTTGCAGATGTTCGAACACACAAACATCGTTAACCACTTCAGCCCCCGGACCATTTTGCTGGTCAATAACCGGGCCACTTTTTGCGATTCGGCGCTGAGTCGCTTTAACTGACAATTGCGCGGTCGTGCGACGTGGCTCCCAAACAAAATTGGCGTCCTTTTTTTCCCCACAAATAGAGCTTTCTTTTGGTGGTATTTAATCACCTCTGTGTTTTTTTTTTTTTTTTGCGTTAAAAAACAAAAATAGAGCGAAATTTTGAACAAAAAATTAATATTTTTTACTTTTTGCTATAATAAATATCCCCCACAAATATATATATATATATAAAAAAAAAATTCTCCTCAGTTTAGTCCAATACGTATTGTTCTACATATTTTTCGTACAAAAATAAGTAAATCGCAATAAGCGTTTGATTGGTGTGCGCAAAAGTTATAGCGTTTACAAAATAGGGGATAGTTTTACGATTTTTTTTTTTTTTACTAGTAATGGCGGCGATCTGCAAATTTTTGTCAGGACTGCAACATTATGGCGGACACTTGACACTATTTTGGGACCGTTCACATTTATACAGCGAACAGTGCTATAAAAATGCACTGATTACTATATAAATGTGACTGACAGGGAAGGGATTAACCCTTGGGGGCGAGGAAGGGGTTAATGTATTCCCTAGGGAGTGATTCTTACTGTGGGGGAGGTGACCGATCGGTGTCCCTATATACAAGGGACACAGCATCTGTCTCCTCTCTCCCTGACAGTTCACACACAGATTTTTATTAATATTTTTTTTTTTTACTAGTAATGGCGGCGATCAGCGATTTTTATCGGTACTGCAAGCTTATGGCGGACACTTCGGAGACTTTTGACACATTTTTGGGACCATTGGCATTTTTATAGCGATCAGTGCTATAAAAATGCATTGATTACTATAAAAATGTCACTGGCAGGGAAGGGGTTAACACTAGGGGGCGAGGAAGGGGTTAATTATGTTCCCTAGGTGTGTTCTAACTGAAGGGGGGGTGGGACTGACTGGGGGGAAATGACAGATCGCTGTTCATACATTGTATGAACAGACGATCAGTCATTTCTCCCCCTGAAAGGACCGGGAGCTGTGTGTTTACACACACAGCTCCTGGTTCTTGCTCTTTAACGAGCGCCCGCCGGGCACGCGCGTCGGCGCCCCTAGTGGCTGAAATGCGAAATCACGTATTACGTGATTTCGCACAGCCGAGCCGACCTGCTGCCGTAAAATTGGGACACGAGCATGAAAAATCTAAAGTGCTCATTTTAAAGGTGAATATGCAAGTTATTGTCATAAAAAAGTGTTTGGGGACATGTATCAATGCAAAAAAAGTTTTCAAAACTGCAGTTTTTTCGGGAGCAGTGATTTATTAATGCTTAAGGTGAAACAATAAAAGTGAAATATTGCTTTAAATTTCGTACCTGGGGGTGTCTATAGTATGCCTGTAAAGTAGCGCATGTTTCCCGTGCTTAGAAAAGTCCCTGCAAAAAATGACATTTCTAAAAAGGAAAAAAAGTCATTTAAAACTACTCGTGGTTATAACGATTTGTTGGGTCCCGGTAATACAGATAAAAGTAAGTGAAAAAAAAACGGCATGTGGATTTTAAGGGGAACCCCACACCAAAAAAAAAAAAAAAAAAAAAAGCGTGGGGTTCCCCCAAAAATCCATACCAGACCCATATCCAAGCAAGCAACCTGGCAGGCCGCAGGAAAAGAGGGGGGGGGACGAGAGAGCGCCCCCCCCTCCTGAACCGTACCAGGCAACATGCCCTCAACATGAGGGCCTCATCTCCACAACCCTTGCCCAGTGGTTGTGGGGGTCTGTGGTCGGGGGCTTATTGGAATCTGGAAGCCCCCTTTAACAAAGGGGAACTCCAGATCCCGCCCCCCCCTATGTGAATTGGTAAGGGGTACCCCTACCATTTCACCAAAAAAAGTGTGAAAATTTTAAAAATTATAGGAGATGGCCTGGGACAAGTCCTTTATCAAAAAATTAAAATAAGGAGAATAAAAAAAACGATGTCCAGCGATGTAATCCATTCTCGATGTCCAGGGATGATCCATTCTCCAGCGATGCTCTCCAGCAAGGAACCACACATGATCCTGCCTCGACCAGAGGCACCCGGGCCAAATGATGCGCAAGCTGGATGACAGCTCTTTTATAACCGAGGGACGGGGCCACCCATGACGCGGAGAGGTGACCCTGCCCCTCTGATGCAACGGGGGTTTCCCGTGACGCACATATCACATAAGTCACATAATTAGTGAGATGATGTGTCACATGATCTGTCATTACATAGACACACATTTTTTAAAGGCCCCAGAGGCGGCAGCACCTAAGCAAGAGGCACCACTAACCAAACACTGCCATGAAGACCAAGGAACTCTCCAAACAAGTAAGGGACAATGTTGGTGAGAAGTACAAGTCAGGGTTGGGTTATAAAATAAATATCCAAATCTTTGATGATCCCTAGGAGCCCCATCAAATCTATCATTACCAAATGGAAAGAACACGGCACAACAGCCAACCTGCCAAGAGACGGCCGCACACCAAAACTCACGGACCGGGCAAGGAGGGCATTAATCAGAGGTGGCACAGAGACCTAAAGGTAACCCTGGAGGAGTTCCACAGCAGAGACTGGAGTATCTGTACTGAGGACCACAATAAGCCGTACGCTCCATAGAGTTGGACTTTCTGGCGGAGCGGCCAGAAGAAAGACATTACTTTCAGCAAAAAACAAAATGGCGCGTTTTGAGTTTGTGAAAAGGCATGTGGGAGACTCCCAAAATGTATGAAGGAAGGTGCTCTGGTCTGATGAGACTAAAATTTTACTTTTTTGCCATCAAAGAAAACGTCATGTCTGGTGCAAACCCAACACATCACATCACATCACCCAAGGAACACCATCCCCACCGTGAAACATGGTGGTGGCAGCATCATGCTGTGGGGATGTTTTTCAGCAGTCGGACTGGGAAACTGGTCAGAGTTGATAGCCGCGAGTAGTTTCAAATTACTTTTTTTCCTTTAGAAATGTAATTTTGTGCAGGGACTGTTCTAAGCACAGGAAACATGCGCTACTTTACAGGCATACTATAGACACCCCACAGGTATGAAATTTAAAGGAATATTTCACTTTTATTGTTTTACTTTAAGCAATTTTTAAAATCACTGCTCCCGAAAAAACAGACGTTTTTAAAACTATTATTTACATTGATACTCAGGGCACAGCACAGCTTTCAGAATGCTGCTCAGGACATGGCCATTCTGGGACAGCTTAATAAAACGCTTGACTGGTCTGGGAAATCCAGGACAGTTGGCATGTATGATGTAATGCAAGACTATCGTGGGGCCCCCTATGCACCTGGGGCCCCTGGGCAGTGCCCATGCATTAAGACAGCCCTGGGTAGAACTGGATGGACAGAATTACAAATCCTTCAGATAAAGTTGCTCCCAAACATGTGAAAACTTTCTTCAAAACAACCGCAGTCATAAAAACATGGAACAGCAAACGTGTAAAATTTAAACATCACGTAAAAATTACCAGCGGATCTCACACAATAACTCAGCTTGAGCAATGTAGAAACACACACTGCATTTTGCAATCACACTTTTAGACGTTGGCGAAAATACAATCCGCAATCTCCATAAAGACGGTAATGCATCGCGTCCTTTGTTTGCTTTCATTTACTGTATATGTTTCTGTAATGAGATGAATGGATAATTGCCCCAAAATCCCCCCCCCCCCTCCCTCACCGCGCTTCTGCTGCTTTTTCTTATTTCCGTCTCCTAACGCGACGACGAGATGTCTAACGCCGAAAAAAAAACAAAAAACGTCTTTTTCTTTCGCAAAGGTGGTACGATTAAGGTGCAATTATCCGCCAAGCACAGCCAAATCATTGTACTTTTATAATCAAGACCAGAGCTGTCATTTTAGCGACAGAGGAAAAGAGAAAAATAAAATTAAAACAAAGAAAAAAAACAAAAAAAAGAACAGCCAAACAGGTTCGCAGTTGGAGGTTCTCAGCGCGACTGTCATGAGTGTTCAGTGTTCAAATGTTACATTTGCATTATGCCGGGGCTGGATGGCGGTACGGCGTCCTTAACTTTTGACAAGCTGCCACCTCAATTACTTGTGCTTTTTCCCATTTGGAACGCGGTGGAGAACGCGACGCCCGCGTAAGTGGTTCCAGCCTATAATCTACATAATCATGTCTAGTAAAAACCAATAAAGCTAATGTGGGCTTTTAAAACGAGTCCGGCGATTGTTTGTGAAGCCGCATCATTTGGGAATGTACGGTGCTGCGGCTCGAAGCCGAGTCAGGGGACGGCGCTGCGATGGTCTTCTAATAAGTGACGTGGATGTTGTCGGTGCTTCAGCGAGAGGGATGATCGGAAATTGAGGCTTTTCCTGTTTCCCAGAAATAAGGAGGTTTCGGGAGTTTTGTCAGTTTGGCAAAATGTATTGGAGTCAATGGGGAAGGCGAAATTAAAGTTGAAGTTTAATCTGTATATATAATATATATATATATATATATATATATATATATATATATATATATATATATATATATATATATATATATATATACACACACATACACACTATATATATATATATATATATATATATATATATATATATATATTACCTTCCCGGGTTCCTCATCCCCCTCCTACATATGCTAATTAATACATTTAACTACTTCAATACCAGGCACTTACGCCCCTTCCTGCCCAGGACAAATTTCAGCTTTCAGCGCTGTCACATTTTGAATGACAATTAAGCGGTCACAGGGCTGTCTTAAGGAGAGGGCACTGCCCAGGGGCCCCAGATGGGGGCCCTTGCATTTTCCCCAAAGCAGCTGGTCCTTGAGCCCACGCTGCCCCAAAATTGGGGGCCACATGATGGCACTGAGAGTGATAGATACACAGGGAATGCAGTCTGCCTCCTACCTACTTGGTGTCTGTTTACCTGCACTGTCATCGTTGTAGGGGCCCCAGAGCATTACTTTGCCCAGGGGCCCTATTAAGATGGCCCTGCCGCCAGGCGCGCGTGCCAGAATTTTAACTCTGTAACTAACCAGGAGGTTGGAGGAGCACAGCACTGGAGCAGGAGTCAGGACGCGGAGGCTGAGCAGCACACGGCGGCGGCGGAATGGAGGAGAGTTCACAGGGGAGTCGGGGACGGACAGAGTGACAGATAGTATCAGAGGGGGATCCGATGGAGGCAGGGGGGTGATGGAGGCAGGGGGAGATTGGAGGCACCACAGAGGGTGGGGGATGGAGACAGGGGTTGTTGGTGGCACCACAGAGGGGGATGGAGGCAGGGGGTGATTGTGGCACCGCAGGGGGGGGGGGTGCGACTAAATAATTTGCCCTTATTATATCGAAAATAACAAAAATATGTTTTTTTACCTTAATATCTACCTTAAATCACATTGCTATTTGCCTAGCGTACTTGTTTGTAGTCTAATAGGTAGATTCATGAAGAGTTAGGCCGACTTATCAGTAGATAAGCCGGCCTAACTCAGAATCTACGCCGACGTATGTTTAAGCGTATGCTCAAACAGAGATACGCTTAAACATATCTAAGATAGGACGGCTTGCGCCGTCCTATCTTAGGTTGCAATTTTTCGGAAGGCCGCTAGGTGGCGCTTCCATTGCGGTCAGCGTAGATGTAAAAGAGTTTGTACGCCGATTCACGAACGTGAATATGTTTTTGGGGGATGTTTATTATAGAAAAAAGTAAAAAATATAGAATTTTTTTCAAAATTGTCGCTCTATTTTTGTTTATAGCGCAAAAAATAAAAACCGCAGAGGTGATCAAATACCACCAAAAGAAAGCTCTATTTGTGGGAAAAAAGGACGCCAATTTTGTTTGGGAGCCACGTCGCACGACCGCGCAATTGTCAGTTAAAGCGACACAGTGCCGAATCGCAAAAAAGTGCTCTGGTCTTTGACCAGCAATATGGTGTGGGGCTGATGTGGTTAAAAATCAGCAGCGTTTGTAGCTGCTGACTTAAAAAAAAAAATTTGGGCTGAAACACGGCTTTAACGACACCAGGACATTTTCTTCTCCCACTGGTCACAGTCCAGCCCCTTTAAAGTCTGAAGGATAGTAATCTGACCCTCTGTTTAGAATGTATGGGGACCTCTCCGGTGTTGCAGATCGTGACCCTCTCCAGGGGAATCGGATACAATGGAAGATGTTGGTTCCGCATTGACATTGAGGCTGATTAAAGTAAATTTCCTGAGCGAGAATTGGAGCAAAGTAGATTTCCCTCCGATTTGTTCATGTTAAGTCGCCACACTCTGATTTCCGCACACAGTCTATTCCCACAATGGCGGTAATCGTATCTGACAAATGAAGAGCCGCGCAGACGTTTCCTTCGGTCCGATTTAGATTATGATTTGTGCTCCAGACTTTGATTCAGTAGAAAGATTTTTATGATAAGGAAAGTTGAACATATTTGAGACACAAGCAGCAGAAGGATTGTCCCTCCGAGGCTTGCCAGGATCAGCGACAAGCCGGAGAGACGATCACGCCGATTTCTCCTCTATTAAAACTGACTGCTTTGTTAGGATAAAAGGTTTGCATATTATAATACGGCTGCTACATTGTGAACTGAATATATAAATGTAATTAAAAATTGAAACATCAAAGAAACGTCCTCCCTACACCAAGAATTGTCACCTGTGTATTTTCATTAAAAAAAATGCAAACCTGATACAAGACTCGCCTGTCCCTCCGGACGCGCCTCATCGGCATCCTTCAACTGGGTTTTGAAAAGGAAGATTTGCGAATGGCGCAGGTAGGGTTACAACTAAGTTACATCATCATTATACACATGAATGCAGAGGCGGCTGGTGCTCAAAATATTTGGGGGGGGGGGGGGGGCAAAAAAAACATCAATTGCAGCCACTGTGCCCATCAAACGCAGCCACTGTGCCCATCAATTGCCGCCACTGTGCCATCAAACGCAGCCACTGTACCCATCAATTGCTGCCAGTGTGCCCATCAATTGCAGCCACTGTGCGCATCAATTGCTGCAACTGTGCCCCATCAATTTCCGCTACTGTGCCCATCAATTGCTGCAACTGTGCCCCATCAATTGCTGTCACTGTGCTCCATCAATTGCTGCCACTGTGCCCCATCAAGTGCTGCCACTGTGCCCCATCAAGTGCTGCCACTGTGCCATCAAACGCAGCTACTGTGCCCCATCAATGGCCGCCACTGTGCCCCATAAATGGCCGCCACTGTGCCCCATCAATGGCCGCCACTGTGCCCCATCAATTGCTGCCACTGTGCCCAAACGCAGCTACTGTGCCCATCAAACGCAGCTACTGTGCCCATCAAACGCAGCCACTGTGCCCATCAAACGCAGCCACTGTACCCATCAATGGCAGCTATTGTGCCCATCATTTGCTGCCAGTGTGCCCATCAATTTCTGCCAGTGTGCATCGCCCGGGACTTACCTGTCTCGCAGCGGGTCACGGTGGCGTCCTCCACGTCCACGCTCCTCGATGTCTTCTCCTGTCCTCTCTATCAGGCGTCCAATCACAGCGCCTGTTTCAGCTAATCAGGTGACAGGTAACCAGACCCGAGCACCTGATAGGAAAGCGAATAAATCTCAGCCTCTCAGCCAAACACAGCACTGAGTGAACAGTGAACGCACAGCATGGCGCCCGCTGTTCACCATTTTTTATGCCTATCTAATCAGATGCTTCCAAAAAATACCCTGCCGCTGTAATTCAGGTGCCTGGTGCCCGACAAAGGCCCACCATAGCCGGTAGAATACTTTAAAGACTGCAAATAAATTCTCTTTTGCGCAATAAAGTGAAGCTGGTGAGTGGATTACAATCCTTTCTAGTGATTTGCCAGTCGATCCTGTGCTAACTCACGGGGAAATTGCTATTGTCTCTTTCATCTCCGTTGACACTTCCCACCTGCCCACGGCTGCATATTTGCAGCCCTACTGGTCAGAATTAGTGACAAATAGTCACCCCCATATCCCTGAGTATTAACTCTTGCCTGGCCACCCCTTCATGAATGCTCTCAGGAGTTCAATGTCCCCATACTCACTCATTGTTTGCAGAGACATCTCTCTTCTCTTCTTTATCCCCTAAGCAGACCAACATCTTCAAAGGGCCCCAATGTATCCAGCAGAATACTTTAGAGACGGCATCTAAATTATCTTCTATTGCGCAATACAGTGAAGCTGGTGAGTGGATTACATCTCTTCTTTTTCCCCTAAGTGCACCAACGTCTTCAAAGGCCCCACCATAGCCGGTAGGATACTTTAGAGACTGCAAATAAATTCACTTCTTTTGCGCAATAAAGTGAAGCTGGTGAGTGGATTACAGTCCTTTCTAGTAATTTGCCAGTCGATCCTTTGCTAACTCACAGGGAGATTGTTATTGTCTATCATCTTTATTGACACTTCCCACCTGTCCACGTCTGCATATTTGCAGCCCTACTTGCCAGAATTTGTGGCAAATAGTCACCCCCATATCCCTGACTAATAACTCTTGCCTCGCCACCCCTTCAAGAATGCTCTCAGGAGTTCATTGTCCCTATAGTTACTAACTGTTTGCAGAGACATCCCTCTTCTCTTCTTTCTCCCCTAAGTGCACCAACGTATTCAAAGGCCCCAACGTATCCGGCAGAATACTTTACAGACTGCATCTAAATTCTCTTCTATTGCGCAACACAGTGAAGCTGGTGAGTGGATTACAGTCCTTTCTAGTGACTTGCCAGTCGATCCTGTGCTAACTCACGGGGAGATTGTTATTGTCTTTCATATTCATTGACACCTCCAAACCTGCCCAAGGTTGCATATTTGCAGTCCTACTGGCCAGAATTTGTGACAAATGGTCATCCCCATATCCTTGAGTATCAACTTTTGCCTGGCCACCCCTTCATGAATGCTCTCAGGATTTCATTGTCCCTATACTTACTCACTGTTTGCAGAGACATCTCTCTTCTCTTCTTTGTCCCCTAAGCAGACCAACATCTTCAAAGGGCCCCAACGTATACGGCAGAAGACTTTACAGATTGCATCTAAATTCTCTTCTATTGCGCAATACAGTGAAGCTGGTCAGTGGAGTACAGTCCTTTCTAGTGGATTTGCCAGTTGATCCTGTACAAATTCTTGGGGAGATATTTATTTTCTCTTTTATCTTTGACACCTCCCACCTACCCATGGCTTCATACTTGCATCCCTACTGGCCAGAATTTGTGACAAATAGTCATCCCCATATCCCTGAGTATTAACTCTTGCCTGGTCACCCCTTCATGAATTCTCTCAGAAGTTCATTGTCCCTATACTCACTCACTATTTGCAGAGATATCTCTTATCTTCTTTGTCCGCTGAGCTCACCAACATCTTCAAATGGCCCCAACGTAACCGGCAGAAGAATTACTTTAAAGACCGCACCAACATTTTCTTCTATTGAGCATAATCTACAGTCTATTTATATCTCTCAGTCTTAAAGAAAGGCCTAGACCTAGTTTTCTCACCCCGAGTGACTGTAGGCAACTTTGCCACTATCTTTATTTGGTACCAACTTGTTGTTGGTACAAGCTTTATAATAGTGTGAGCTGCAAAGTGTTTCTCCTTGCTTTACTCTGTTTATCTGAGCAATTTTTGGTCAATACACGTTGTTATCTTGTTACCTTGCCACAAGGTACCAAGGTACTTTTTAGTGAGTTGCCAGTCAACTCTGCGCCAACTCACAGGGAAGCTGTTATTGTGTCTTTTATATTCATTGACTCCTCCAATCTGCCCACAGCTGCATATTTGCAGCCCTACAGAATTTGTGACAAATAGTCATCCTCATATCCCTGAGTATTTACTCTTGCCTGGCCACCCCTTCTTCAATGCTCTCAGAAGTTCATTGTCCTTTTACTGACTCACTTGCAAGAGACACTTCTCTTCTTTGTCCCCAACGCCTTCAAAGGGCCTCAATATAGCCGGCAGAAGACTTTAGAGACTGCAATTAAATTCTCTTCTATTGAGGATAATCTACAGTCTGTTTATACTAATACTGACTCATTGTTTCCAGAGACGTCTCTCTTCTCTTCTTTGCCCCCTAAGAACGCCAGTGTCTTCAAAGGGCCCCAACTTAGCAGGCAGAAGACGTTGAAGACTACACTTAAATTATCTTCTATTGAGCATAATCCATGGTCTATTTATATCTCTCAGTCTTAAAGAAAGGCCTAGCTTTCTCACCGAAAAAGTGATTTTAGGCAACTTAGCCACTATCTTTATTTGGTACGAACTCATTGTTGCCTTAGGCCAGAAGTCTCAAACTGGCGGCCCTCCAGCTGCTGCGGAACTACAAGTCCCATGAGGCATTGCAAAAGCTGACAGTTACGAGCATGATGCCCAAAGGCAGAGAAATAATGGGACTTGTAGTTCCTCAACAGCTGGAGAGACACCAGTTTGAGACCCCTGCCTTAGGCTGCTCATTTAGTGATCCAGCAATGTGATGGGCTCAGCAGCAGTCTTATATAGGGCATTAAGTGGCTGCATCTGTCACATTGGGGTAGATTCACAGCGCAATTACGCCGGCGTATCCATAGATACGCCGCGTAATTGCTAAGTTGCGCTGGCGTATCTACTTTCTGTATTCAGAAAGCTAGATACGCCGACTGTAGCCTAAGATACGACTGGCATAAGTCTCTTACGCCGTCGTATCTTAGGGTGCATTCTGACGCTGGCCGCTAGGTGGCGCTCCCGTACTTTTCAGTGTAGAGTATGCAAATTGCCTACTTACGCCGATTCACAAACGTACGCGCGCCCGGCGTTCGTTTTTTACGTCGTTTGCGTTAAGGCTTTTCCGGCATAACGTTGTTCCTGCTATTAGCAGGCGCAGCCAATGTTAAGTATGAACGTCGTTCCTGCTTCGAAATTTGAATTTTTTACGTCGTTTGCGTAAGTCGTTCACGAATAGGGCTGGACGTAAATTACGTTCACGTCGAAACCAATACGTTGTTGCGCCATACTTGGAAGCAATGCACACTGGGATATGTACACGGACGGCGCATGCGCCGTTCGTAAATCACGTCAGGTCATCACATATTAACATAAAACACGCCCCCCTTCCCCATTTGAATTACGCGTGCTTACGCCTGCCCCATTTACGCTACGCCGCCGCGAATTACGGAGCAAGTGCTTTTATGCGCCGCCATAACTTTAAGCAGAGATACCTGAATCTACCCCAATGTGTGTACATGCATACGCCGATTAGTGCCATCGCGCATGCGCACTTTAGCACCGTTGCGGACCTGCGTACGCCCGTTCGCACTTCTTGCACTAGTGCTGGAAGCGTCCATTACCAGTACTGGCACGATTGCCAGTTCTCCTACGACCATTTCCCTGACACAATCAATCGTAACCTATTAAAGTGTATACCTGATGTGCAAGTGGAGCTGAGTTTTTTTGCCAAGGTCAAGGTAAGAACAGAGGACCCAACACTACCAGCGGCTCCTGCGGGGGTGGTGCTACAGGTACAAGCCCCCCCTGAAGGGTGGCTTAGTCTACAGGACTTTTAGTAATATTTTTATTAATACTAGGCCACCCACCGGTCCAGCATTGTTACACACACACATTGAATTCCTTTTATCTGAATGGACAGGTTGACAGCCTCTCTTTGAAAGACCAATTTCCCTTTTAGCACCGGCACGGAATTGCGAAGCAAATGGTATCACCCCGAGTCTCTTTTTAAAATAAGCGATGATTTTATCTATTAGTTCTCCCCAGTTGACAAAGCGCCTTTAATCGTTCTACGATTCTTTAATGCAGACCATAAATCACACATTGAAATCCAATTGCATTCCATCATCGCACTTTCCTTTCAGCTTCCATTTGATCGCCGATTGCTTTTGAGTGACTTACGGCCGGCGCCAAACTGTCCCTACGCTTTTTTTTTTTTTCTTTCCCCGTCTCTCTCCCGTTGACTATTTTTTTTTTTTCAGTTAAATATTAACTTCACAAGTGAAGCCGCGCTTGATGAATTGGCTCTGTTTGTGAAATTTTTATTTTTGCGTTCACCTTGAACGCTTCGCTCCGCCGAAATCGAATTATAAGAAATCGCTCCCCGGGACGCCATTAGATTTATATTAAAGGGCGGTTACTTGTAAAATAATCCTCATTTTCCCGTGATTTACTGCGCCCAATCTGGCGCGCCTTCGCGAAGTC